>NW_016909275.1:981405-1010836 GCF_001483705.2 Eufriesea mexicana | reverse complement strand
AGCAGGATATATTTTATAAACCACTACATAAGACTCATTCAAAACTAAGTTAGTATCTTGACGTCTATTTGATTATTTGTATAAATACCTAATAGTTTATGACATGCGATCTTCTTCAAGGATTACCATTACTATGGTATCAAATCCGTTGAAACATATTATCACTTAATAATATTAAACTATCAAATACGCATGCAAATAAGCGAATAGCTCATCAAATATTTCTTACTTTAAGAAGAAAAATACCCTCCTCAGTGTCGTGAATAACATTCTTCTAACGAAGCTAACAAGTAAACAGAGAGAATAGCTCGAGAGTAATGGGGCTTTCGCTTTATTTCTTAACGGAAGTCCAAGCATGGACTTTTACCACTCCTTTAGCAGTTAAGTCTGCGTTAACAAAAAAAAAAAGAAAAAGAAATGTAAAATGTGAAACAAGTTCGTAAACGAGACGCGTTTTCTCGATGCACGAAGCAGTTGTACGTTTTGCCACTGCCATAATACTTCCATGCCTTCATACCTTATATTATGTTACATAACGACCAAACGTAGAGTTTACTCTGCATCGAGCGGCCCGTATACAGGAAAGCAGAGAAGAATAAGAAAGAATAGATGTCGTTTAGACGAGAGATTGTACGATCACAAAGATCATAATTTGTGACTCTAGTATTTTGCGATTTTAGTGGCACGTAGTAATAATGGTAAACGTTATAGGCGAGCTACAATTTAGCATGGTAGACTTTTAAACGCGTATTTTACGGAGTTGACTGATCCAGCTGATCGAAACTCCAAACATAGCGAACGAATTAACTTATTAACTCGAGTCCACGTAATGGATATCGATAATGACCGAGTTCAACCGGTCTTGCGCCGACTATTCTATAGAAATATATATATATATGTATACATAACATCAGTATACACGCTTTTTTTTAAGAAATTTAGGAAAACGTCACTGATATACTTTCCAGGTTTTCGGAATTATCCACCGGACATGTAGTTCGCATCGTCGACATTATCTTACCGATTAAATAATCGCATGATTTTAATTAGGATAAGAAATAAAAAAAAAAAGTAAGAAAAAATGTATCGTACCTAAACCAAAATACCAAAACAATTCCCGAGTACAAATCCGTTTTGGCTGAGGTACGACTGCCCTTCCCCCTCTCCCTTTCCCTGCCCATTCTCGTTAAATTGTTTTTTAACGGAGAAATCGAAGGGAACTTAGAACTAACTAGAAGTATGTACGTTTCAACAGACTGCCATAGTTAATGTTATTAATGAGTACATGTATTAAGAATTGTTCGTTAGACAGCGAGTAACACGGCGAATTCGTGCGTGTCGCGTTATACAGAGTGATTCTCAACAATGGAACTATCTGTGGTCCTTTTCTTCATAAGCTTATGAAATTGAGGTAGAGAGATGAGATAAGGAAGAATTTTGTACTGTTTAACGAGGACCACTTTTCCTTTTCTTTTGTTTGTTTGTTATAAAGATATTTCAACTAAATATTTCATTAAAAGTAATTAAAATATTAAAAGTCAGTATTCATACCTCATATTCCGAAAAAATAAAGCTTGTTAAGCTGTACAAAATGTCTGTACCTCTTTTATCAACTTTCATGGAAGAAAGACCACTGCTTCTCCTTATTTTTAGAATCACCTTGCATAATGAAGCATAGAAGTTGAATCAATCGATCTACTATCTTCCACGATATCCGATCTGCGCGATCCGATATGTTCGGATGAACCTCGAGAATTTCACGGAAGACTGCAATGTAAAATGGAAAGAGAAACATATATTTTGTATAGCCGTATGATCAAAATTTCCATTACAGTGATGCAAATTGTAATAGGTAAAAAACAAAAAGAAACAAATTACATCCATATATATAAATTTCCAGTAGGCCATGATTTTACGTTTAAGTCGTATTTGTTAAAAAAAAGCAAAGTATGTAAAGTAAGAAAAAAGAAAATGAATTGTACGACTTGCATTGACGAACATTTCCTTTTGTTCGAAATTTAATTGCAAATTTAACAAAATTATTTTTCTTTCACTGGAAATGTTCGTCAATGGTTGCCAAACGACGACTGTTTAAGAATATTGAATATAGAATACGTTGCATAATCGAATGTATGTTTTCTTTTTGTATGTATATTGATCGTAGTCGAACGATAGTTTACAAACTAACACGTGACAGTCTTTTCCCATATTGTTATATACGTTCTTACATCTTCTCCTTTTTTTATTTTTATTTATCCTTGATATGCACCATATGTATTCTTTTCGTATAATTATTCTAATTGCTCTATATTGAAACAATTTTTTAAGACGTGCTAACACCTGCTAACATGTCGAGTATTCTTCCTTCTTGCAAATATTGTGAAATATATTGTCCCGTTGCAAACGCATAAGTTCGACGCGATAATCGATTTCGCGATCTCTCGAAACTCGTGGTTGATTTAACTTTTCCTCTTTTGCCTGTCCACGAGAATAGAATTAGTGTTCTGGGCGCTAGCACAGCGAAACAACATTGTACAGTTTCGTTTAATAATTTATTAGTACGTATTTCGTTTAATACCATTAATGTGTAGCTTAATGTAGAGATGATGATTAGTACCAGTGTACGTCAATTATTTAAATATATTAGATTCACCAATAGAAGTGTTCAGTATTCATTTGAATATCCCTTTTATTGTGAGCTTCTTTTGCTAAAGTGTAGGTATATTTGCTTAAAATACAATTATAATAACGAACATTGAAGCATTTACTACATAAAATTAAAGTATTAAGTTTACTAATATCATTCATTAAATAGGACAAAATTAATTCGTTTTTTATGACATTAAGATTTATTACAGAATGGAATATTTTTTTTAGTAATGATTAGAGTAAATATTTGATAACAGAAGAATGTCTACTATTTAATGTTTGTTATTAAAACTGTCATCTATGTGAAAAAGAAAAAGATTTATTTAATTTCATTTATTTAATTTTAACGACATACGTTTATTTATTTTCAGTGATCATCCAAACGTACATATCTTATATCATAAATAAAACACTTAATTATGCGTTTCTAACGTACCGATCTCTGATAGCATTAAGTTGATTGAAATTCTTCTTAATTTTCTTATTAATACTACTAACCGTACTTTTATTTTTTACGAAGATTAAATTTCATCAGATCATTTAAAAACCTAATCTACTTTTAATATTTAGGAATTACTTGTTCACAGTAATATTTTAATAACATTTATTATTTATATTTAAATATTATTTATTAAGAAATATTCAAACACCCAAAACTATATAAGAGTAATGAACTGTAATTTTCATGAATAAATGTGTAATTATTACAAATTATTGTTACATATATTTCTCTAACATACTAAGACATTTACTAACTTAAGAAACAATCAGTCACAAAAAACCATTTCAATAATCATTATAATTATAGACAGAGATTCAAGATCAACCTTTCTTATTAATTTATAAATTTATATTTTAATACTAATACCAATCTCTTTAAAAATTGATAATCATTAAATTTATAATAATACTATATGCTTTTACCTGAAATATTAATTATTAATATTATCAATTTCACATCTGTACATTTGTTTGATAAAATAAGAATGATCTGTTACTATTATTTTTGTGAAGCGTACTTTTATTTCTTCGAAATGAAAAATCATCCATTTTCAATTACTTATTATTAATTCATTTATCATAAAACTGTAACCACATTACAGGATCAATATAACATATCGATAAAGTTTAAATTAAAATCTTGAACCCCAGTTTCATAATCAAGTTACATTATTAAATGAACTTGTTAAAATTGTATACTGGCTATCAAATGAGAGATTTATATATTAATGATAACTATCATTAATATTATAGTAGATTATAATAATAACTATTATTAATATAATAGTTATAAACAAGTATGCACATATGATCACATCTTTATAATGTTATACAATATTACACTTCAAAAGATACTTGATGTGATATTTCTAACGCAACTCTTCAGTAAGATTATTATTACAATAACGTTACAATGATATTAAAAAATATAAATTTTAAGATTAAGTGCGCACGATGTAATTCATTTATAATTTGAAAATAAATGAAATTAATGTGCGAAAGTGAGTATTATGAAAATTATCTATATCGTTTGAAAAATTGGAAATCAATTTAAATAAGTGCAAAGACCCTTAGTAGTAATCAATTACTATGTTATTGATGTAAAAATGATAAAATAATAATATCTTTATATTGACATTAGAAGCTAGTAAGTTAAGAGTGAAGAAGATTTTATGAGTTACAAATAAAATACTTAAAGTTGTTCTTTAAGTAGTAATTCTTTATGTCGTAGTAATGTATAAAAGTTAACTTTTACTTTGTTATTGTAAATATAATAATGTTCATAAACCTAACCACTTGTATTAAAATATTAATGAAAAATGGATTATCATAAATTATATTTATTAAATTATAAATTATAATATTAACATTAAAATTTCAACTTTCAATTTTCAGAAAAGAATACACAAATAATATCAACCTTTAAAAGAGTTTTTATTTTCTTAGACGAATTCTTTCTTCTAATTATTATTAAAATCATAATATTTTAATGATAATTCAACTCAAAATTAAACCATTAATAATAAATCAAATATTTTGGTTCTCTTATAAATGCATGTTCTATATAAATTAACCTCTTTTATAATGGAACATCTCAGAATATTAATTTTATAAATATAATTTATCATAAAAATACCTTACATAATGTAAAAAGTATTAAAATATTATTAATTTTTTACTCATTTAAGTTAAATGTAGAACACCCTACATAGATGTTGACATTGATGCAAAATCAATGTAGCAACATTTTCGACCTTTATTATACAATTGTATATTTTTAATTTTTTTCTTCTTAAAATTATCAATTCATTCATTATAATGATAAAAAGAAAAATAAGCAATAACATCGCGAAAATTTTTTGGTTAATACATAACACAGACGTATTAATAATACTCAAGCGTGTCGGTCTTCTTAGATAACATTTCTTGAGCTACAAGCTATATTCTTGTCAGAATTATCACTTTCTTTCTGACTTTCTTCAAATATAGATTTCGGAATTTTTATATGCCAATTTGGATAAACCGTACTTGTTCCATTTTCTTTAATTTTTTGTGGTGTATCTAGCACTGTTCGTTTTTGTTCGATCTGTTGACTTAACCTCTTCTGACTAACATATTTATTCATTTGTTCTTCTGTCAGTCTTTGCAGCATAATTTTACATTCTCGAGTATTCATAGTTATTGGTTTTACGATATTTATTAGATCAGTAAACGAATTTGGTCTATTAGTATTATTAACGAAATGCATTTCACGTTTACCTAATTTCTCGTTTCTTTTAATATTAATTTGGATTTTTTTAATAAGTGGTACATTCTTTTGTTTGAATTTAGGTTTCATTGTTTTAACTTTTATTGGTTTGCTTCTTTTTTTTGGTTTTGCTTTTTTTGTTTTCTCCATTTTGTAAGGAGTAATATCAATTTGTGTATCCAATTCATGGTATTTTTGTTTTATTATCTTTAATTTATCTTGGTCTTCTTTAATCTGCATTTTCATTAATTTCACTTTTTTTTTCAATACCTTTTCATATTTCCTCTCATAACGTTTTATTTCTTTTCTGATTTGTGCGAACTCTGTTGACAAATGTTTCTCTTGCATTACTAACTTTTGAATCCTTTCGCTTCTTGTTAATTCTTCTTTCGATTTTATGTCCTCATTTGCAATATCATACTGATCTATTTGTTTTTTAAGCATTTCAAAAACCGATCGAATTTTATCTTCATTATCCTTCACATTTGTGATTTCATTCATTTTCAATTAAATAATAGCAAGATCTATTATATGGTCACCCGTTTACTGACTAACTTAAATCTTATATCTCAAACCTTATAACGACGTTCAGTGACGCTGCTGCCAGAGGGCTACGAATAGCAGTCAATTCTCGCAAATTCTTCAGCGGCATGTACTCCTTCAAATAGCAGATTCTATAGTAAATTATTCTTGCTCCAAAATCTCAAGATTTAACAAATAGTTTGTCTTACCTTTAACAGTTCATTACATTTCATTTTGGCTCTCGAAATACATCCTAAAACATTTTATCAAATCATTTTATTACTAAACTTATTCACAAAACATTAACAAGAAAAAAAAGAAAACCATTTTTACAGCTAGTGTAATAATATTAAAAATAAGTTTCACAGAATTATTTTTAATAAGTTTCTGTTTTGAAAACGTTTGTTTTGATTACTTGAAAACGATGTTTTCAGACGTTTTAGTCACTCATCCTACGTCATCTATCACAGTGCTATTCACGAGTGGGGTCCGCCACACGGTTTGTCCCCATTTACGTCAATATTTCAGCATTCCCCCACTCCTTTTCCATTTTCACAACCCAAGCTTTGCTTGTGAATAAATCGAGAATCTCACACTTTTATGTATATGCTATTTTAAAAAACGATGTAGAAAAGAACTAAGGCATTAATTGTAATCACTTTCTAAATTTTTTTTTTCCGATGATGCCAACGTCTAGAAAAGAACGAAAGTGCGTAAGGGAACCTTAACTATGGACAGCACTGTTATAAAGACCCCGACATTGATCCTGCAACTAACCAATATGGACGAAGACTGTACGCTCGATACTTTTTTATCATATAATGTTTTCCACTTTCATTAAAAAAAATAAAAGATACCACACGACAGAGTAAACCCATTTAATACCTTTCAAGTGTATAACATTTTCAGTTTAATTTAAAAATTATAAAAATTTTATTCAGATCTTTCTTTCAGCTGGAATGAAATATAATTAATTTCTTTATTTCATTATTTCAAGTACATTTTAAATTCACGAGTCCCACCATGATCTGGGTTTCCATAATAACGAAGCCATGGAGTGAGGAAAGCCCATTTTAGGCGCGAGAAAATCTTAGCCAGCACTATTTTACTTGCCAATTAGTTATACCAAAAGCCAAAACATCTAGACGGTCACAAACACATTTTCAGTGGTATTTTTAATTACAATTTTAATCGCAAAGTATCTAAAATAATATTTATAGGTGGAATTTCTAGGTATTTAGTGATATTTATAAAGGTTTTAAATATATAGTAATTTGATAGGTCAATACAGTACAGTTCATTGACTATACTTAGAAAGTATCTAATATACAATATAATTTTTGTTTTTATGCCCAAAAGGAAATGTTTTCTATGCCATTTTAAACAGAAAAACCAATTACTTGCTGTTCTCTAATGTAATGGATTTAACCTTCAAAATTATCGACTAGAAGCCAACTTTTTTAGACCTTAGCGTAGGTTGTTGGATTCCGGATGCTATTATAGAAGATTATGCATAGCTACAGTTAAAAGTTCTGCAGTTAAATCGGATATAACAATATAGTACTCTCTGCGGATACAAAAATGACGAAATACGCTATAATATCTACAAAGCTTTAACATTGATATAATACTATTATTTTTTCATTTTTTTTTTTTAAATTATATAAAATGTATATTATCTATTGATTGAACTTGTTCGTTCTGCATACACCTTTGTGTTTGAAAGCTTATAACTTACAACTTAATTAATTTATCGTACTTCGCAAAATTAAGAAATGTGCAGAAATTTTCAAATTTCTTCGGTTTTCTAAACTAGAATATCGGTCTAACATAAATTTCCGTTTGATACATCTTCAATACTAATGCAAGTGGCACTACTTATACTTATATTCTCAATTAATACTGATAATTTTAATTATCTTTTATTATTTTGTATCATAAGTAGTTACATCCTATACAAGATTTTACCTTAAATCGTGATAAGTTGATAAAATAGATAAGTTCAATATTTCCATATAGATATTTCAAACACTTATAAAAAGATCTTGAATGAAATAAAATAAATGATAATATTAATTTCAAATGTTATCCTTTCAATATTATATAATTAAAAAGTTATGTGCAAATCGTTTTTTAAATATCAGAACTTCGAGATTTAATCTATTCAACAATAATCGTTTTAAGTGATATCCATTATCAAATCTTTTTGTAATATTCTATCAATCAATAACTAACAATTTTGTTATCATACAGATATAAGCTTCTTATCAAGAACTATACTCGATTTATATGGATTTTGAAAAGCATAAATTGTAGCTTTATTTTATATTTATTTCAATTTTAAGTTCCGTTCGTGGAAATTTAAATTAAATATAATTTCAATAAAAAAAAATTCATAGATTTTTCGATATAGTATTTTCTGCTTTGTCTAATATTTACCTAATATTGATAGCGCATACATTTTTCATACAATTATTATAAAATCTTATAAAATTTGTCATTTTCATTTTCATCTTCAAAAACATTGACAACTATTATACATAATTATTTAACGTTATTAGTTTACTTTATCTCTTTAAACTCCAGTATCGCGAAAACAAAGTGTAGTATGTTTATCTACCAGTTACACAAAAATGATAAATGAATGATACTGAACGTAAAAGATATTGTCTCTGGAAAAGTGAATTCAAAGGAAGCAGCCAAAGAGGTGTCATTCCAGAAATGATGACTCAAGATATCGATACGCGTGTTCCAGTAATATTATAGTGATCAACGGAAAATCAATAACAATCTTTAATCGGACACATACAGCCATTGATACGTATCATCCAAACCATTGATAATTTTTGCGATGTTAAGGTTCTTCGATTTCGATTCTACCGAAGAAATTCTTCGAAATCTTCTCAACCTGAAATGAAAAATTTTCACATGAACGAAACATAAAAGTAAATCAACGTTTAATTCACCGAATAAAGGCTTATAATCTTACAGCAGAAATTGATAACTGAGAATATTCAATCGCAAAAATTATTATAATCGAAGAAGAAGTACAGAAGAAACACCTGGCAGTAGCTTTTCTCTGTTTCAGGCAATGAATGTCAGTCAACGAGTTATCGTGAAATAAACGAGACGCAGAAATAAGCTTTTAATTTATTCGAGATTTAATTTATTTTGCGTGGTTGTTCTCGAAAAAGTATTAGTTTAAAACAAGATCTATTTTTGAATATTTAATAATGGAAAACAGGATTTGTTGTCTGCATTCTATGCTGGAAACAGTGATCTCATTTAAAAACGATACTGATAACAAAGATATGCAATCTATTTAAAGCACTTACCGCTGTTCAATTCTTATTTACGAACTACTCTATTTTTACATAAACCACATTAAGGTACATCATTTATGGTAAATTATATAATTGAATGTTCTATGCAGAGTAGGCCACGTTTTGCATCACGTAATTACGAAATCCTTGGTTAAATATCCCATCGAAGATTTTGATGTTTATGAAGAAATTTATTGGAAATTATCAGATTGCAGTTCCTAGAAAAAAGACTAATTCCATGGTACGTTGATAATTATTACCCGCGATCATTGCAGGGACAACATGATAACATTAATCATTTTTATATTTTTATATACACATTGTTTTCGAAACATGAATTCTACGCAAATTCTATGTACAATCCGAGCATATGAAATTCTTGAAAATTTTCAATTCGACATTTAATGTTAAATTGAACTGCAGTGAAAAAAGTTTCATGTATATTAATACAAATAATACAAATTGTCGTTACATTTATAAAATGAATGAAAAATGAAAGCTCATTAAACTTTTGAGCTATGCCAATCATTCGAGCTTTCAAGACGAATCCTACTAGTAAAGAAATAACAATTCTGTTGAATGCATGCAAAGATTGTACCACAGAATACAACTAATATAACAAAATTCTATTTATTCAGTAAAAAATAAATTTTTCTCTCTATGGATTACTCTATAGTAAAAAAATTTCATGCATATTAATGAAAATCGGATAAAATTACCATTACATTTGTAAGATGAATAAGGAAGCTATGTCAATCTTACAAACTTCTGAAACGAATAACATAATAATTTTGATAGAAAAAAATAATTCTGTGGAAATCATGCAGATATTGTGCCATAGAATGCTATTAGTAATCCAAAACTCGATTTATTCGTCACAAAATAAATTGATTGCGAAAAATCGGACATCGCCCAGCCTCGAGTACCCAAAATGGACGACTCTAACTGTCACAATATACTTTAAAGCAATATTAGCAATATTAGCAAACATTTATTTGACTATTTACAAACGAAATATTTATTGATAAACATGAAACACGTATTATACAACACAAAATGCTAAAACTACGACCATATTTTACATAATAACATATTTAAATCGAGAACTCTTTGCCCTTCATGCTTTCTGAGCTAAAGAACAATTACTCATCCTTTAAAATATTTACACACTTAACGTTCTACTATTAAGAAATAGTTTACATTGATAATTGAATATCTGCATCTTTATACCACTCTGCAGAATACTAAACATAAACTGATTTCTACTCGAACAAAAAATCCCACAAATTGAATTTTGACACGAATGGTATCTACATAAGTAACACCATTCGTTACAAAACTACATGCGGGTACTAGCTAAAATTAATTATAGGAAAATAGCTTTTTTTATCAGGAACTGACCTGCGTGTAACTACTACACACATGCTGAATAACAGGTTGTTGATAAAGCTTATGTGATCATGTGTATCTGAACATGTTACCGTTCATCCCCTTTACCCCGATGATTCAGTTTGACTCACCATTACAAGCTGTTGCTACCTATAAAAAAGCCGAAGTGCCGTTAGCCACTTATCAGTTCGTGAAGACGCGATACACCAAGTGAATCAAGACTTTTCCTTCCTGCAAACATGAAATCCTTCATCTTCCTCTGCCTACTAGTGACCCTCTGCGCCGCACAAGTAAGCATATGATTAATTAATAAAATTCGTTGGCAAATCGTGAAAATTTTTGAATTAACTCGAGGAACTTTAAAAAAGAACAGATCATGAATATTTAAATTTTTAAAATCGCATATGACACATTATAAATATTTGTTAAGTATAATAAAAAGTATATGCTTGAAAGTAATATTTGATACTTTCTACAATTGATTAGGTATCAAATATTATCTAATATAAATTAGTAATAAAAAACTGACATAAACAATTGGTAAATTTAAATCATATTGACCGATTTATACAGTCTTTAATATTCAAATTTCTAGTTTTATATCGTTTGTTATTTAAAAACTAAGCTTTACCTATTGTCAATTATTAAAGCGTTTGTAATTTATTAATATCATAAATATTGGAATTTTATTTATTTTCTAGATAATACGAATTCAATGATATAATTTACTAATTCAATTTAATAATTTTCGTTAACTTAATAAGTTTTTCGTTAAAAATAAAACTAGATGAAATAGATAAATAAAAAATTTGCAATGATCAGTTTTCGATTTTAACGATCGTAAATGTAATTCAATTTTTTAATCTCAGATACGACCACCCTCTAATGTATTAGATCAAGCAGTTCGCGCTATAAAAACTGCTAAAACCACGGTTCAAGATGCTATGTCAGATATGAAACGCAATAGAAGGACCATTGACATGAATACACGAAATCAAATTAGCAACATTCAATACCAAAGTTTTAAGAATATAAACGATATTCAAAGCACTCGTCTTAACTATATAAAAGTAAGTCTAATCTGTGATAAAATAATACGTTTTATTAAGGATGGAACAATTTATATTTTTATCAACTTTATAAGTATAAAAATTTATTAAGATTACTTTTATTCCATTTATAAAAATGAAACAATTTCTTATGTAATTTTAATTACCAATTTCTTTTTCTACTATTTTAAAGTTTATTTCTTAGGATCTAATCACCCTTTAATACTTTTTATAGGATTTAACTGTACCAAAGTTAGTGATAATTAATTTGTGTACTAATTAAAGCTATGAAAATCTAGGAAAAAAAAAGAAACATTATTCTAAAAATTTAAGACTATTAATTATAATAGTAATATCTGTTACTAGGAAAAATCAGAACAAGCAAAGGAAGCAGGCAAAAATGTTGATGATTGCTTAAATGCTGTTACAAATAACATGAGGACTGCCACTCAGACAGGAAATAGAGAACTTATAGCATGCGAAAACAAAGCAAAACAAGATCTTGATACACAGTTACAAGCATTCGACACTGAGGAAGCAGTATGTATCATATTTTTATACTGATAGATTTGAACAAATTATATAACAAATGTTCATACTTTAAAAATCATTATTAGAATGGACAGAAGCTGATCAATCAATTGGACAGTGTTTCTCTGGCGTGCTATAACTCAAACATTATGCAAATGGCTAATTGTATGATCATAAAGGTAGGGCTTATCAATATAGATATTCGCCAATATCAACAAAGGATTGCACAAGTGGAAAGACAAGTACAAAGCAACAAAAATAACATAATCACATCACAGTACTCTTGCAATAATAATGCTGTCACTAAAGTTCGTAATGCATCCTCACAAGCCATATATGATGTAACTGATTGTCTTAAAAACTAAGATGAATAAAGCAAATAATTGTGTCATTTACCTTAAGCTAATGCTTAATCACTGTCAGATATAAAATAAAATCTGTATTTCTGCATAAATTAAAGACTACAATTCCATGATACCATATTAAACCATCCTAAGACATCTGTGATAAGAAATTTTGGCAGTTCATTAAAAATTTAATTCGTTTCGTTATATTTAATTATCATTCTATGACTTTAAAGACATCATAAAATATGTTAGCTAATACATTATTACCTAATTTCATATTATTAAAAATAAGCTTAATTATAATGTCAAAGAAACATTAGAAGACTAAAAAACAATTTACATCTGGAGTCTTTAATTAATTTTCATTCACATGGCTGTATAGAAATTTCAAATAACATGCAACTTTTTTATATCTACATTTACCATCATTTGTTTTTACAACTTATATATACTTCTTAATATTTTGCAAATCAATTATATATTTTTTCTAGAAAAAAGAACACAATGAAGTATTTATATCCCATTAAAATTTCTTCTTAAAATGTTAAAAAAATTAAAAACAAGTAGCTCTAATAATTTAATTTTATCATTTAATTATGACAGTAGAAAATAAATTTATTGAATTTATTAAATTACATTTAGCAACATAAGACAGTTTGTCTACTACTTTTAAATAGTGCACATATACATGTATAAACTTTTATATAATAAAAATGAAACTCATGTCTGTATTTGAGACATATTTGTATATGTTAATATCAAATACCAATAAATCATGATACATAACAAAATCCTATTAACTTCTTGTTAGCCTCTGTTTCATATCATAATTTAATAATGTACAATTGTAAAATTAATACACTGGGACATTTTAACCATGATTTTATCTACAGTAATAAATGAACTAGTCTTTACTATATTATAAGATCGTTACCATGAAATTTGGTTATGTATGAAGTTTTCAATTTGCAATACCCAGAATTAAAATATTAACAAACTATTGTATGTATATTTACAATATAACATTAATCATTTTGAATACATTAATGAAAGAAATTTCTTATTGCAATTTTGATAAACATAAAAACATAATTATACATTGACAAACAATTGTGTATCACAAAGTATGATAATAAAGTATCTACAAAATATAATAACAGAATGTCTATTTTTTTATAAAATACATGCAAAACTTAAAAAATAATTTCCTCAATTTTAATGCATACAAAAATTATTTTAAGAAAACTAATACTTGATCCCACATTTTTATCCCCAAATTTAATTTTGGATTTTATTATTCATTACATACACTGATATCACTTATGACATTAACAAATAAATTTTATTACCATTAATATATATTATTTTCAGTGAATAACAAAGTAACAACTAAAGTCATTTTATGATTTTTATGTACTTAAAGCATTCAAGAAAAAGTATAGTTTTAATATTCTAAAGCAATTAAAATTTTGGTACTTAGAATGTATAAATGAAATTTTTTATCTTTAAAGGAATACAATCCAGTCAATCTTTTTTTAATTTAATACATTGAAATGTACCTTAATATACATTCTTATATTACTTAAAGCACTACACTGTTGATAAAATATGAATCACATACACAAGACACTAATTTGTACATATCGTATCAGTAGAAATATTTGAGATACAACTCTACCTTATAACAATGTAAAGAATGAATAATTTTAATGTTATACATCGAAGAATTAAATATTGTATGAGTGACATTCTGATGTTATAAAATATTTTATAAATTTATTTATTTATTTAATTGTTATCATATATAATATTTAAAGAAAGAGTTTATTTATGACATATCTACTGCACTTATTGACGTATTTTCTATTTGTAACAAAGGTTTAAAATTCAATTAACTAACGCTTTAACCTTTAACATATTATATGTATAGTCATATATTCACGAAGAGGTTATTAGTTTTTTAATATTAAAAAAAGTTTTAAAAAAGTTGTCGAACAATGACAACAGAAATTATATATATTTTGTTCTTCCTATTTTATCTATTCATTAGAGTTTGACATTGTATTTTGTATTTTATTGTGATCGAAATTCAATAATTGAATTTTCTATATGTATATAGTTACTGATAACATTTTACCTTCAATTGCTGATAAAAATTGTCAAAAAGATGTTGGAAAATATTAGTAATAGGATTCTAATATCCTTTATTTCTTGATTCGTGTTGTTAATATTATTACAATATAAACCTGAAATAGATAATAAAAAAAGATGGATAATACAAAATATGTCACAAAAAGGATGGTAAGGAAAATCAAAATCAAAATTAATAAATTCAACTAATTAAATTTAAGAAAATTTTCTATTATCGAATGACGAGTAGTGCCATCAAAACACTTATGTCATTTGTTGAATGAATTATTATCACATTTTATAGAATAAAATTGTCACCATGTATTTAAATGTAACTTACTTAAATTGTTCCTAAATCACAATAAATTAAAATTGTTTCTATCTCAGTCTCAGAAAATATACATAGATTTACTATTAGTATAGTTTAAGCTCTATATAACATCTACTGCTAAGAAAAATTAATAGAATAAATTCTGTAAATTATTAATAAAGCAACTTTTAAAACCAAAAAAGATTTTGTATTCCTTAAATAGCTTAAAAGTTCTTAATAGAATAAATTATTAAAAATTTTTTATAAATTTGTGATTTTAATGCATACATTTTGCAAGATTTTATTTCCAATTTATTTCACAAACTTATATGATTTGACTGTTCCAATCTACTTATCCACAGATTTTTTAAATTAAATTAATTGTCTGATATAACTATATTTTTTTCTTATTAGAATATGCTCTACTCATTATTAATAATTTGTTTTGTATACATCGACAAATCCTGTATCTCTCTAAATTCATAATTTCATTAAGAACTATACATTTTGTGATAACAAGAAAGAAATTTCTTTTTTAATCTTTGTAAGAAACATCTCTATGTCATACTGTATTTTATCTATAAACAAATGTAATTTATTCTCTGTAAAGGCATATGTATTTATGTATGTGTGTATGCACGTGTATATTTGACATTAATCGTAAAAATTTGTTTAAAACTTAACAAAGGCCGTGTGATATCATACATGATATTAATAGAAAATATTCTATACGCATTTTATAATCTACTCATAGATATCCTTGGTTCAACATTCATATGTATACTTGTATAATATATACACATACGTGGATCATATGTATATTTTTGTAGACTTTACTTAAATAAATAGTTGGTTTAAAGAAAAGATAAAATTGCGTTATGTAAAAACGAATACTTTTTTACAATCGTACAAGGAGTAAATATTTAATTTACATTGGTTGAAACATAACATGTTGAAATTTTTGAATAAAACTACAGTGTTACAGACTACTCTTTTACTTGCAAGGAGCCATTTTTCCCATTATCTTTCAATTACTAAATTGATACTATACTGAATTATATTTTAGTCTTATACGCTACTTCGTACAAGGTTTGCTAGATTTACTATCTATCTCAACAGACATTCATCTCCATAATAACAACATAGACATCGAGCCATAATAAGGATAATGATAGTCTTATATTTTGTTTCAGGTCACACGGTGATTATCCGTGACACAGATATATCAGCGAATTAATTCGACCAGCTCATTATTTTGTTGCAATAAATGTATTTCTTCTTCTTTTTTGTTTTAATTCACTTAAAACTAAGAATAGCAATAGTAGTTTTATAGCAGCAGCAGCAATAATGATAATATTTATAACTATTGTTAACATATTTCGATAAAATTATATTAATAATTATAATTGTAATCGTCATGATCATCATTTATATACATATATATTACGTGTATACGCGTACATGTATGATAATGCATGTTTACAGCGTACAAGACTATTATCATAGATGTACGCATATACTATACGTACTAAACCTTCTCATAAGAAATCTTATAGGTATGTATCAATTCAGCTCACGCAATCTTTTGCTTTATATTTTTAGAGATAACTTACATCTAAAATTATAACTTTTTTTAAATATGAAGGTGATCGTCAGCACCGCGTCGCATAATTTTCATTCTACTAAATAACATTTAACAACTCTTTTGAATGGATTAATTTTTGTAAATATTAAGTATATTATAATTCGAATGCAAAAAAAGTAAAAATTTACAATTTTTTAAATTAAATCTTCCAATATTTTTTAATATGTTGTATGATATGTTTAATACAAAAATTACTTTTTAAACATTTGATGAAATTTGTAATTATATTTAAATAATTTAGATTTAGATTTTTTGATTTAAATAATCTAAAAAATCATTGCATCGCGGTTCAAGACTTCCACTCTAGGGAGGAATTTAAAGATACATAAAAATACTAGTATGCAAGTAATTACGAGCGCATCGAGAGTACCAAATAACGAATTATCAAACTATTATTGAGTTGTTTTTAAAAAGGGAATTTTTTCCTCGAAAACGCACTAGCCTTTTGAAATTGAGACAATTGTGAAATATCATCGCAGTTACATTGTGATGTTATTACATCATAAAACAAATTCACAGTTATTCCAACTTATGCAAACAACGTATGTTTTGTACCTGAAAGAGTAGAATATCTCATTAACATAACAATTAGCAAGCTTTACATAATTAAAAATGTCAGAGGTAGTTAAATAATCGCAAGAATTCAATAAAAGTCCTATCTCATAAAATTAAACATAGTATAAGTTTTTATAACGTACAAACATGTTGACCAATACAAAAATTTCACTTAACTTGACAATTTGGTAAATAATCGAAAGAATATACCTACAAATCTTTTCAGAAAACTGTTTAATAAATGCGATTGTTTTAATGAATCATGAGCAAACTTTGGATAATCTAATTGTTATGCTAAGTATGTTCCCGACCTGTGATTTTTCCTCCCGATATGACAGTTATATTTAGGTGATTCGAAATCATCGTAATATTACATAATAAAGGACATTGACAATGAGCTGTAAAGATGCAAATAAAAAGGGCAGCTCATACTCTTCGCCATACCCAATAAGAGAGCATTACAATTTTCGAAAATATTGTGTTGAAGATATTGCTGGACGTGTCAATTATCAACACAAACACACAATATAAAATACAACATAGTCTTTTATGTAATGAAGCCAAATGAATGCTCCTTGGTACAAAATTTTTCTAATTTTATTGTTTAGAATGCATTGCTTATAAACTTCCTTATATATACATATATATTTATTTTTTCTCAATATTTCACGTAATTCCAACAACAAAATTTTAACTCTGTAAATATGGTTCAAAACTTTGAATAAAATCTGAATAAAGGAAACCAAGGTGCATACTTAAGACTTCCAAAACACATCAAACTCGATGTAGTATTTTTCAAAATGCGCAGGTACGCGAATGTACGATCTGACCTGTGCATCTATGTACTTGTCCACAATTTTCACCACTCCAAGACCTAGCAAGGACAAGAATCACCCTTGCCACTGATTCTTTGGTCATTGGTTAGTTTAATTTGGTCTGGGAATTCATTATATAATTCCACCTAAAACAATAGTATTATTTATTATACTTTAACTCACTAAATATAAACAAATTATTTATTATACTTATTTACTCACTAAATATAAACAAATAAATATAAAAAAGAATAACTCACTTCACTTTCTTGAGCTAAAGCATTTTTTGCTATCGTTTGGAAGGCTTGTTCAACATTAATGGCCTCTTTAGCACTAGTTTCAAAATATGGAATATTATTTTTGGATTGACACCATTGTTGTGCTTTTTTACCACATACCTGGAATGTATTAATGAAATTATAAGTTACTGAAAACTTAAATCAACTGAAAACAGGATAAATTTTTAAATAAAAAAGAAATAATCTTGAATAAAAATGTATGTTATTGTATTTAATGTAACATATAATAAAATATTTAAAATATTCTTACCACTTTGGATTCCAAATCAACTTTATTCCCAAGTACAACAAATGGAAAATTATCTGGATCTCGAGGAGAAGCTTGGATCAAGAATTCATCCCTCCAGGAATCTAAAGATTTGAAGCTAGTTGGTGCAGAAACATCAAATACAAGTACACAACAATCAGCACCTCTGTAGAAAGCAACACCTAAAGATTGAAACCTTTCTTGGCCAGCTGTATCCCAAATCTATTTAAACATAAAACAGAAGTAAGCAAAAATATAACATTACATAGATATTGTTTTACTTAATATATATTTACCTGCATAGTAACTATCCTATCATCTACCATTACTTCTTTGGTAAGAAAATCTGCACCTATGGTAGCTTTATATTGATTGCTAAATTTCTTGCTTACATACTGATTCATAAGGGAAGTTTTACCAACTCCTGAATCTCCAAGGATAATAACCTTAAGTAATAGTTTCTTATGAGAAGTCATTGTAAACTAAAAACAGAAAAAGTATATCTGTCATGAGTATAAATTGCTCATAAATTAAATTACAAGAGTAAACCTTACTAGTATTATATAGGACACTACTTAGAAATGCAATAAATGAAGACTAAATCAAATTATTGAAATGTTTTATTTAGAAAATATTCTACAAAGATAATATTATGATATATAACTATGAATCAGAGTCAGAACCTTTGTAATCAAATGTATATGTACTGTATGTGCAATTCTGATAAGACTGAAATACAAATAACAAAATTGCTATATTGAATTAATTATTACCAGCTAATTAAAAGTATATTTTATGTACTTTAAAATGAATAAATACGAAATTTGACTGCTTGAAATTTGTATATAAAATATATCATGTAATACCTCGTAAAACTTAGAATCATAAATTGAATACTTCGTGGCGAAATTTTTTTCGATCTTAAGTAAATATCGTACTAGCGTACAACACTACGAATATGAAGTCGCACTGTAAAATGATATAAACGCAAAACAGCAATCCAAATGTCACGGATAGATGACTTCTCTTAGTGAATCATTGAATGTGAATGGGTAAAGTACTCCCCTTGCAATGACGTATATACATTACTTAAAAAAAATCATTGTATGAAGATGTTTCTAATATGTGTTTTGGCGGTTAACGTCTAAAATGTTTAAATGATATTATCATAAAAATACAATACATCATATCAATGTAAAAAGAAATATGATAAAATAATAATGTACGTGATGAGACAGACACAAAATAGAATTCGTTTAACTGCGATGCTTGAAAACCTGTCAACACGCGATTTCGACAATTGAGATTTACTACAAGGTTTGAACAAGTGTCCAAAGAAACATACATGACGTTCGTTGAAAAATGTGAACAATAATCAATAAAATAATAAAATGTCAATTATAAATAACGTTACCTTGAATTAGATAGAAAACAGAGGGTGAAATTCCTTTCAGCCAGTACTTCACACAAAGAAAATGGCGTGTTATGAAATCACGAGTATGACAACGATGTCGTCACCTGTTCTTCGCCTCTTTTATCGACCGAGGTATAATCAAATCTCGACTGTTAAAATCGATTCAATACTCGATACACTTACATTTGATAAAAAATGCGGTAACATTTGAAAATTTTATCTCGATTAATATAATACAATATAATATAGACAGTTCAAATCTTAGGTATTAATAAATCAAATATTTCCTTTAAAATATAATATAATAGCAAAAATTATATTTATGAAAAAATAACCTTTAATTTTATTTTTTAGTTACAAGTTATACGTGTAATTTATTGGAAGACATATCTTCTTTTTGAAGGTTTGTTTTCAGTGGAATCCTTATTATCAGTATTCCAAACATGTCTTCTTTTTTTATTCGTTTGTTCATTATGTATTTCCTGTTGTAAATTTGTTGAAGAGTGTAATTTATCTTGTAACTTAGAATGTTCGTTAATTTCATCATCAGACGATGAGTCTTCTTTTGTATTATTTGACGTAAAATAATCTTGATTTTTCACTAAACAATGTTTAATTCCTGTATAACCGCTATAAATGAACAAAATTACATATAATCACATAAGTAAAATAATCTATGTACACGCATGCATGTGCGTGTATATATGTATATATTTGTTATAAACATACGTCTGTTTGCGATAAAGTTGGTAAAAGCCTTTATTACTGCTCAATTCAGCTAACTTGAATAAAAATTTCTCATCGTGACTAATAACGATTAATTGAAAATTTTTTTGATATTGTGATCGTAATTTAACAACCCTTTAATACAAAGATAAGTTGTGTTAAAATTTAAAATTGTATATTTAAAATAATTTCAATAAAAATTTCTTAAAACATACGTAGCCAAAGCATTTGCTAGACTATCAGCATTTTCTTGATCCAAGTTTGTTGTTGGTTCATCCAATGCTAGAATTCCACAATCCTTACAAAATGTTTCTGCTAATGCGAGTCTTATAATTATTGATGCTAAAACCTAGAATTAAATTTTATGTAAATAATCAAATTTATTGCTCTTACTAATATTACTATAGATTAAAACTTACTTTTTGACCCGCACTACAACGACCTTTCATATCTATTTCATGTCCATATTTTATTTGCACTAATTTGTAATTATATGTTCTTCTTATGCTACCTATCCCTTCAGTAGCATCTGTGCGAATTGCTATGCATGTTGTATCTGTTCCAGTATATACAAGCTTCCACATCTGTTTCATGATTTTATTAACTGTGGCCATACGTTCTTCATGATATTCTATCATAGCTACATCTAGCACTTTGCTATATGCTTTTAAGTTTAATATCGTTTCTTCTACAACCTAGTTAAAAAACAAAACAAAAAATTCAATATTTACTTAAGTTACTAATGCTAAACGCTAAATATAAAAAATTTGAAAATTTTTCACTACCGTTAGTTCGATGCACTTGTTTTTGTAATTTTTACGAGCTTGTCTGTATTCTTGCTTCTTTAATACTTCAGTATAATGCTGTACTGTTCTTTCTAATTCTTCTTGACTTCCTTTAATCATATTTTTCTAAAAATATTTTATACTAATTTAATTCTTATATTAATATATCGTGAATGATTTAAAATAATTGGCCTTTTAAAATATTTATAAATAATTAAAATGTAATAAATATGTATATATTCATTACACGAAATATCAAGAAAATAGTTATTTTCTTGTATATATAATAGTTATAAAATAACAAAATATTTTACCTGGCGGAGTATAGCTTGTTCTCGACTTCGTAAATTCTCCCATTCGTTAAGTGCTTGAGAATAATTTATAGCATTTAATCTTTCTTTTATACTTAAATATTTTTGATGTACGTTACTAACTGTTTCCTGAGTTTTTCGTAATGTGAGATTATCGGATAATTCCCTTTTCCGAACTTCTTGACGACTAATTTCTTCTTTTGAATTACTTATCATTGTTTCTATATCACCTTTCTCATGAAGCAGTTTATTAAGTAATTTTTCATAATTTTTTATTTTTGATTCAGAGCATTCTAAAGATTCTGGAATTTTACGATATGTAAAAGCATCAACCTCATCCTGCACTTTCTGTAATTCAGATAAACGTCTAACTCCTTCTGCTATCAATTTCCTATCTATTTCTTGTTCCTCCCAATTATTTTTCTAAAAAAAAAAGAAATTATTGTATATTTTTTATATTATAAATTGAATGAAGACATTAATATATACAAAAGTAATTAAAAAAATATAATTTTTTATTATAACATAAAAACATATACCTTTTTTCTTTCCAATTCATCAAATTTTGAATTTAATTTAGTTTCTGCTGTAACCACTTTTTCTCGTAACGTATCAACTGATTTTCCAAGAGAAATTTCTTTTAAATATAAAACTTCCTGTTTATCCTTCAACTCTTTTAATTTTTGCATGTCTGATCGTATTTTTAACAATTCTTCATGTAATGCATTCTGTTCTTCCCGAACACTATGTAAGTTTTCATTATGTGTATTTATTCTAGATTGTAATTTTTCAATATCATCACGAATATTTTTTAAAGACATTTTCAACTCTTCTCTTTGGGTTTGAGTTTCTTCAAGGCTACGTTTCGTTTTAATACCTATAGTATTGAACACATAAAAAAGATTTTAATATATACACAAAGAATATAATGATACTTTATTATTTCTTAAAAATTAATTTTACTATATTAATATACCTGCTTCAATCATACGAGTATGAAGATTATCAATTGTTTGTTTAAGTTTAAAAGTTTCATCTATATATGTATCCCATAATATAATATCACCTATGATATCTTTGCATATTCTTAATTTATTTTCTGGATTAGATCTTTTTGTTTTTAATTCTAGTAAAGTTGTTCGAGATTTATTCAATTTATTTTTTAACACTTCTAAATCATTCCTAAAAAATTGTGCAAAACGTAATAAATTTTGAAATGAAATAATAAGACAAATATATGACAAATAATACAAAATTTACGTTAATTTCTTTAATTCAATCTCTTCTGACTGTATTATTTTTTCAACAACTGGTTTTAACTGCAACATCTTATCATATATTTCTTGTTGTGTTTTTAATTCTTTTTCACATTCATGTAAACGATTTGGATGATTTTCCATTTCACTTTCCATTTCTTGTAATAAATTTATAACAGTTTCACGTTCATCGAAACCTCTATGACACAGAGGACAACAAGGATTTATTTCTTTCAACTGTTTTATATACTCTTTATAAGCTGCTCCCTGATGAGCATATACTCCCCTTTTATCTTGAAGATCTTTTACTTTTTTTGATTGTAATAATAATTTTTCATCAAAATTTTTGTAGTGACAGATTGATGAAATTTTTTCTTTATTCACTAAAAACGAAAAATTTGTTGTCAATGATACCATTAATAAATATTTAACTATAGGTATAAATATAAATTTTTAGTTATTAAATTTTGAACTCACAATTTACTTCTTTTTTCTTGTTTTGAAGTTCATGTTCAGTATGTAATATTGTTGTTTCCAATGTAGTTATTTGACGTTCCTCTGTTAAAATTTCTTGATTAATGGATTCTATTTCATTTGCCTAAAAATTAAAAAATTTCAGAAAGTAAACACACTTTGTTCTTATGAGGGTTATGTAACGAAAGTACAAATACCATTTCTTTTTGAACCATATCTAGATTACTTTTTAATTTAGTTTGGGGTATTTCTTTAATATCTAATAAAATCATTATTTTTTCTTTGTGTTTATTTTTCAATTTTTCTATTTCTTCTTCTTTAGTAAGTAATGTAGATTTATTTAATTCTAATTCGGCTTGCAATGAACTTTGTTTTAATAATAAAGCTATTTCTTCATCAACTGTATTTAGTAATGTTTCCATTTTATTTCGGGTTTTAATTTTGTCAGCAACTTGTTTATTCACTGTATTTACATCCAATTCTTGATTCAGTTGTTGGATTTTTGCCTGTGCTTCTTTTATTTTTAAATCAATGGAATTTAATTTATTTCCTGCTGCACTAAGCTAATAGAAATAACCTTGAATAAATTTAAAATTAAAAGTAACAGTACATTAAAGAAACATATACACAACCTGCTTAATATCTAATGTTATTTTATTAACTTCTTTCCTTGTTTCAATTACTTCATTTTCTTTCAGATCTTTCTCTGAATCTAATTTTGAATGTGTGCTACGTAAAGTATCTATTACTTTTTGCAATTCTTTTTCTTCTTCATCTCTTTTCATTCTATTCTCTTCTGTTTTATGCTCTAGTTCTCTCATCTTTTCTGTCAACCTTTTAGTAAGAGCTAAGACCTCTACAAAATTTTGAATTTTATGTGGATATACCTAATTATAACTTTAAATTTGTATTTATTATTTATTATCATTTTAGATTCATACCTAATTCTGATACATTTGAATTAGCAGCATCAAGATTCCAAGCAGATTTAAATTATTTGATATTCTAGACTCATCTTCAGCAATATTTTTCAATTTTTCTTCAAACTAAACATTTCATAAAAAAAAATTCAATTCAAAATACTGCATTTTTCATTTTAATAATATATACTATACCTCTGCAATTTTTTCAACTTTTTTTATTAATATTTCATTATATGCCCCTAATTGTGTTAATAATTCTTCTGTAGTTCCTTCAAACACATACTGTAAATCTTCTTTTAATCTATCCAATTGTTGTTTAAACATGGTATATTCTGACATCTTTTTCTCTAAAAAAAATCATACGAATGCATAAGAATTTCATTTATAAGCAAAACTATTTCTAATATTTAATAAAATGTTACCTTCTTCATTTTGTAGATCTTTATAATCAGCAGTTACTTTCTCCAATTTTTTAATTTTTTCATTTATAGGTTCTAATTCTTTATTAAGTTCTTCAATCTTAACTTTAGAACTTTCCAATCGTTTTTTATTATCTTCAAGTCTTGTTTCTTTATCAACAACTTCATTAACAACAAGTTGACAGTTCTGTTTTTGCTCTTTTAATATACTTGTTTTTTGTTTTAAATCTTTTATATATTTCATGATACTTTCAAGTGCTTTATTAAATTTACAACTATCAAAAATCTCATCAAATTTTTCTTTTAATTTTTTACCATCTTGAAAAGGCCAGTTAAGATCTTCTTGATGGCAGAAGATTACATAATCTAAAATAGGTTTTGAAACTCCCATTGCTAATGTAAGTTCTGTATCAACATTAGCACATCGATTAGTTATTGATACTATCTATACAAATATAAAAATCATTAAAAAAGTCTATTTCTGTTTCTATTAATATATTTAATTCATATTGACAAAAAACATACCTCTTTTGTTCCTTTATTTATTCTGCTTAAAGCACTATCAAGTGTTTTAAATCTCATTGTTACATTTCCTTTTGTAGATTCTATTGTTCTACATATTGTATATAAATTACCTTTTCCATCAACTATTTCAGCCCTTACAACACCTCGAACCTATTTAAAAATTTGAAATTAAAGAAAGCAATATTATTAAAGAAAATTATTTTAGAAACTATTTTTAAATTCAGAATCTTAAATCTATTTTACATTTTCGAACTAATAATTATTGATAATTGATAATTATTCATAATATTAATATAATTATGTTCTAAATGATAAATTAAAAAATATATAAAATAATACTAAATATTATATTATACCGATGAAGTCGCCAATAGAGTTGGATCGTGAATAAAAAACTTTCCTCTTTCTGAACCGGGTGGAAATTCACCGCAAGTAGCAAATTTAAGAGCTTCAATAATTGTTGTTTTTCCAGTGCCATTTGGTCCAAGAATAAGCGTTAAAGGACGAGAAAATTGAATCAAAGCTTCATCGCTTTCATCACCAAAATTACGAATACCACGAATAGAAAGTCTTCTTATTCGTGACATTATTTGAAATGTATTAAATTTAGTTTAAGTACTACAAAATAATATAATAAATTAAACGAGCAGAACAAATAATAAATTAACAGATGAACAATAAATTAAAATGATTCTTTGGCTTCGAACTCGCGCGAATGGGACAATAAGTCACTCATAATGTTAGCATAGAATGAAATAGTTAAGATGAGAGTACTTTAATTTCAAATATATAAAGCAATTTTGAATGTTATATCTTTATATTGCATTAAGCTACTTTAGAATAAATGTGTTATAATGTATTGTATTATCAAACAAAACTTTTATCATTTATTTTATTTAATTCATAATGCAGTTTATAAATTAAATGTTGTAAATGTCATTAATTAGAACATAAAACAAAAAATTATGAAATCTAAACTTTTGGAATTTATGAAATAAACAAGATATATTTAATTTTTATAAAATAACATTATAAAATAGTATAATTAAATCTTGCTTTTCATTTTAGCTGTTTATAACAAAATATTTGTTAATTTTTTTATTTTTGCATATATTTTGTTTTTATATGATAAAAACTATAAGAAAAACTGTATTTTTATGCAATATTAATATAACTTTAGCATAAAAAGGAATATATATATACACATACAAACATGGATATGATACATAAAATTTTGTCTGCTCGATTAATAACCCTATACAAAATTTGAAAAATATCGTGTATTTGAAAATGAGAAAATAAAACAAAATTGTCAAAAGCAATAAATGAATAGAGTAGCATGTTAAATCTTACAATCTAATTTATAAATCGAATACGAGTATCTTTCGATGATGGTGGTTTTGTTATACAAAACATAACCATGCATCCAATTTTTAATCAAACAATATATAATTTATCACTGTCTTTATATTTGTTAAAGAAGATAAATAAACAATTTTTCATAACTTTTTATTCAAGTACGTGTATCAAATGTTACAGTGAATCGAATATAATATCGCAAAGTAGTCCATGGAAGGTACTATTTTTTGGTACAGATGAATTTTCAGTTGAAAGCCTGAAAACCTTACATAAAAAATAGTAAGAAGGATTCATTCTAATAGTTTCATTTATTCAGTTTGAAAAAATTTAATAATATACATTTATTTATACACAGTAAAGTTAAAGAAATAGAGCGACTGGAAGTTGTTACTATAAATAACAAGAAAGAGAATGCTGTTACGAAATATGCAAAACAAAATAAAATTGTTGTAAATAAATGGCCAATTGAAGTCAATAAATCAGAATTTCACATTGGAATAGTGATCTCATTTGGTCATCTAATTCCATCTAAAATCATAAATGCATTTCCATTGTAAGTTGTCTTTTTCTTGATAAAAATTTTCTTGATTTATAGATTTATTATTTCATTTTATATATAGATGTATGTTTATTGTTTTTTTTAGAGGTATGTTAAATGTACATGGTAGTTTATTACCAAGGTGGAGAGGAGCATCTCCAATAATATATGCATTAATAAATGGAGATTCACAAACAGGAGTTACAATACTGAAGATAAAGCCGAAAATGTAAACTGTGTTACAATATAAAAATATATAAAGTTTTATTACATAAGCAAAATAAAAAGAATACTTTAGTAAATATTAAATATAAGTATACTTAATATTATTTAAATTAAATATTCTTTTAGATTTGATGTGGGAGAAATAATATTGCAAAAGCAAGTAGATATTGATGAGCATGAAACAATGCCAGAATTATATATAAAATTAGCAAAACTTGCAGCAAGTCTTTTAGAAAAAACATTTGAAAATTTATTAGAGTCATTAAAGTATGCAAGACCCCAAGATGAAACAAATGCAACATATGGTGAATTAAATATATTTTATTATTAATAAATTCTGATTATTATAATGCATGTATTACAAATTACTAATTGATAGTTAATTTTTAGCACCAAAAGTATCATTAAAAATATCTTTAATCAATTGGAATGAAATGTCCGCAAGTAATGTTTATAACTTACATCGTGCTCTTTTGAGTTTATATCCTTTATCTACATCATTTCAAAATGTAAAAATAAAATTATTGGATATTCAGAAAATTGAAACAAATTGGATAGTAAGAAATTTTGAAGGAGAAAAACCAGGTACAAATACAGTTTTATATATATTTCTTTATATACAAAAATGGTTTAAAAGTGTTTACAATACTAGATTATTACTGAATGTATATATAAATAAAATTTTGTATTTTTAGGGACTGCTATATATGATAAAAAATATAGTGCATTAGTTATAAAATGTAAGGAAGGCTTTGTTTCTGTGAAGAAAATAATTGTACAAGGTAAACATTCTATGACTGCTCTTGATTTTTCTAATGGCTATATATCTGGAAAAAATAAGACAAAAATAGCTTTTATTTGAATTTCTTATAGTTTTCAAAAGTTATATTAACTTATTGTTAATGTAAATACGATGTAATTCATTTGTAATATGAAAAAATATTACAAAACCATATATATGCATCATAATAAGATTTAATTTTGCATAGAATACTTAAAATCTACATTAGCAGCTATTAAATTATATTTTGAAAAGGAATATAAAAAAGATTGTACATAAATTACAAATATCAAAAACAATTTTGAAATTATAACTTGATGTTTTAAATTATGCCTTACCTTTCCAAATACGAGGAATTCTTGATGAATGTTATATACACACATTCAGGTGTATACATATGCACACGTAGAAATAAAACGGAAAAATATATACACACATGTAGAAGTAAAAATATAAAATTAGACAGAATAATCTGTTAAAAATAAGTACTAAAAATTTCACTGAATAGATATAAAGGTTTTAATATATATATTTTAAAGTGAAATTTGCAGTATGTATTTTTAAGAGACTTCTATAAATAGAGGAAAAATTTTGTCTATATTCTGTATATTTTACAAAAAACAATGACATTCAATGTCTTAATTTATTTGAACGTAGAATTATAGCTGCAGACATAAAATTGTTGATATTAAGTCTCAGATTCAGAGGCCTGAAATGAAAGAAATATTTTACTATTACAGATTCTTTCTTTTATTGAATTAAGTTAGCTTCAATATATATTCCTAGTGACAATTTTAGATCAAAGATAAAAGTATCCATAAATAAGTTTTAGCCTAATTTGTTGCTTTGGCTGCTTCGAAATTATACGAAGTGTAGGTGTATTATCCATCTTTTATGAAGAATTGTTCCCATTTTCTTATAAAAGTGAGATTTTAAGTTTTTTTCGTATTAATAACTAATTGCCACTCGATATTTCGTAAATGGAACGTTGTATTTGATTATTCAATAAATAAAGATGGCACAGCTTTTACTGAAAATAATTAGTTAATGTTAGCAACTAGTTATTAATAAGACTGTTTGTTCTATGTTTAAGATTATTGAAAGAATTTATAATTTATATATATATATATATATA
>NW_016909275.1:936082-981329 GCF_001483705.2 Eufriesea mexicana | reverse complement strand
TAAATATATATATATATATATATATATACATACATACATACATACATACATACATAAATACATACATACATATATACATATATATATATATATATATAGCATTAAAGTACTTTATATTTTGTCACATTTATACTGTTTAGATATTATTAATCACATTGTGATTTAGTTTTTATAAATTATGATTTGTTACCTATAAAACAATTTTTACATCTTTTTTTATGCTTCTTTGCTTTGTTGACTAAATAAAAAGTACCTTAACAATATATAGTTGGTTAATATCACAGACAAAAAAGATTGATTAACTTACACTAGGATCGCAGTCCGCACAATGCCACGAATAGCCTCTTCTTTTGGGTGACTTTTTAACTGGTGGATCAAGACAGGTAAAGTGATAGCATTTTTTACATTCATCACACCTACAATATAAAAAATGACGAAATCATGAATTTAGATTATATGTGAGAAACAAATACTTAATATATTCGTGTAAACTAACATGACGAGATTTTGACTGGTACCAGGCATATCGCAGACATTGCAATGTGTCAAAAGGTCTGTATCTTTTCCCCTTTTTCCATTTCCTGTAGATGTCCTACTATTTGTATTATTAGAAGATACATTTGCTGTTACAGGTGTAGTATTTGAAGCTAAAGATGGAACAGGTGGTAGTGGTAGTTTAGGTAGTGGTGGTGGTGATGTAATTTCAGTACTAGTAGATGTGGCAACAAACATTTGTGGACTTGATTCTGATGCTGCATCCCCCTCTGGTCTTGGAATTGGTTTTATCTAACCAATAAAATAATTATGAAGTATTTACCTAAACACATAAGTACATTGCAATGTTAAATTTTACTCATAAATAATTACATACTTTTATTGTGATTCTTCTATGAATTTCTGGTTGACTTTGCCCTTCAGGATTCTCCACATCTAGACTTTTTCTTTTATGTTTGCGTTTTCTTTGTTTTATGCCCGTAATTGGATCAGGGGTATATCTTTTGTGTTTCTCTCTGATGGAATTTAAAAAAATGTATAGTTTATATTTACATGAAAATATATTTTACACACCTTCTTCTTTTTTTAGCGCTTCTTTGTGAAACAGATTCCGTACCATCTGCCGAAGCTACCATATATTCAGGTGAGCCTTCCCTCGTTATTGTCATATTATTAATAGATTGCTGATTATATATTGATTCACTTGATTGAATGGGAGTTGAAGATGGAGGTTGTGGTCCAACTGGTTTTATTGTCACCTACACACAAAATGTTTAGAAAATTGAAAAAATGAGAATATAAAATCAAGAGTACAAATAATTGTTTCTAAATTATATTTACTTTTGGTGTTGTAGGTGTATCCGGTGTGGTAGTATTCGTTATACTATTAAGATTAGCGGAAGAATTTTTTGATGTACTAGGTGTTGTTGGTATTGTAGGTACTTGTATTTCTTGTGGTGGTGTTGGTGTTGATGTTAAGTTCGAGTCGTCTTTACAGTGCCTTAATTTACGTGGAGCCGAAGTATCAACACGTTCAACTTCAGACCCAGAAGATTCTTTGTCACATTCAGAACATTGCCTATATTGGAAAATATTTTATATATTAAATTTTAAATTTGCTAAAAAGGTAATTAATAAATGAACTACATTATTATTTATGGTAGCATAATATATTATACATACCATCCCATAAGTTTTGTTTTTTTTGGCATACGTGATAGAGGTGGACTAAGACAAGATAAATGGTAATGAAGGTGGCATGTGTCACATTTTGCAAGTAAATGTTGATTTGTAGATCTTCTACATATTCCACATTGATGCCTTAATGTTAATTCACTTTTGTGGTTTTGGTCTTGTGCTTGACTACTTAACACTCTACCTTCACGTATTCCTTCTGTTCCTTTACCAACTGGCAATGGGAAACCAACACCCATTTTCAAAGCTGCTGCAGTAGGTACACCTAAACCTGTACCTATTTAAAAAGCATGATACATATATCCTTTTTTGTGCAGTTAAAATTTAACTTACCTAAAGTTGGTGTTATTCTTGGTTTTGCCAGATCAGTTATTTGTGGTAGAGGTTTCATGTAACCACTACTCTGAAGCACTTGGTGATACATTTCTATTTTTTCTTTTAATGTTACATTTACTCGAATCTGTTCTTCATTATCTTTCATTACTTCATCATATCTTCTATCTAATCTTTGTTGCTCATTGAGTAATTGAGAATTAATATCAAGAAGTTCCTGCAATCGTCTTTTCATAGATGTAACTCGCAAATTGCGATCCAAATAATAACCAATAAATTCTACACTAAAAGCAGGTGGAATATGCCATTTTTTCCTAACATCAACTAAAGCTACAAGTTGTGCTTCTTGAGCTTCTAATGCAGCAGTATCAACACCCATGAGTTCAGCTTTCCTTGCTAACTGTCGGCAAGCCGAAGCTGAGGTAGTTAATAACCGAGGCATTTTCTGTGTTGGTACTATAAATAACAAATATTTTATATGATATTTTAAATTTAATTAACGTATGTAGTCAAATAACATACCCCATGGTGGTGGTCTAGCTGCCTTATGAGCTAAATATTTATGCCTATGTTTTGCTAATTTTCTTTGTATTCTACGCTGTTCTTCAGTATCTAAATGATTAGGTTGTTTTAATAATTGCTGTCGGTACTGAGCTCGTAATTGTAAAGCTAACCAATTGCGTCTACGTCTACGAACAAGTGTTTTATCGGAATGAAGTTTACAGTGTGCATAGAATGGATCAGCTTGATCAACTTCTTCACTATGAGCTTCGGATAATAGACCTTCCCTTTGTGCACTAAGAAAACATAGCAATATATTTTTTTAGATTGTTTTAAATTGCGTTTTGTTTATATTTGTATTAAATAATTTAGTCATGTTTGCATGTTATTCTCACCAAGTGACATGAAAATATGTATGACACATTCCTGCATCACATTCTATGCATACACCGGTACGAGCAAAGCGTGCATCTTCACATAAAGAACACTGTTTTGCTCCCCATTTGCTGTATGCCATTTCAAAAAGTGTTACACTGGATAAACGATCAACCTAAAGTAAACTTATATGATTAAAAATATTCTTATCACATATCTAAAGAGAAACTCTACATACTTCTCCAAAAGCAACACCAGGTACATAAAGTGCACATACTAAATGTACCCATTTTCCCACATCAGTCTCTTTAAAAATTCCACCTTTATTAGGACAAAGTTCACAAGAGGGATCCTCAATACCTGCACTGCAAGCTTCACAAAACCACGGTGCTGATTGACATAAGGAATCGGTACTTGAGAAGCTTTCTACATCAGATACACCATAACATCCTTAAATAAGATTAAATTAAAAGTTATTTATATTTGTCACTTACCACTATATATTTGTGACTAAAGAAATTCTGAATTATAAATTTAATACAAGTAAAAATGATTTACCTTCATGCACACTAACACCACATCCATCACATTCAACAATTTCATTAATATCATCGCTTCTATCTCCTAAGCAACCACAACAAATTAACATTTTATTTAGTTTATCTTCAAGTGAACCACCTTTTAATGCTTGTTGTCTAGCTTGTTCAATTACATCTCCTACAGTTAAATTAGGATTTTCTTTCTTATTCAATAATGGGTCTTCTAAAGAATCATCTGATTGCTCTGATACATCTTCCTCTTTTATAAATATAAGCAAATTTATGTAAGTCTTCTTTAAAACATATGTTAATAATATTATGTTTAATAGTCATATAATGTATCTTACCTTTCTCAATATCATTAGAATCCACTGAATCGTCATCAGATTCTTCACAATGATCTTCAATTCTAAAATCACTGTCATCAGAACTTTCATTTTCTAAATCAAAATCAAGCAAAGATTGTGCTGATCCTACAGGCTTAACCCTCCTTTTTTTTGGATCCCTTTCAACTAAAAAGGATAATTTTATATAATTTCCTATTACTTATGTATTAAATATTTCATCAAAAAGAATAAGTATGATAATAAAAACTGTTCTATTAACAACATACTTAATCCAAGGGATATGCACTCCCAAAAAGGTACAAAAAAATTAATTTTAGGTTATGTATGTAGTTAATTCACGATAAATACGTACAAATGCTAGTCATATTACTTTCAAAGCAATATTTTTGCTTAATTTCAATGGTAATATTTCATACTTTTTTCCACAGAAACTTATTTTTTCTTTTAAAGGTTCTGACACATCCATATACCGCTATACAGTTTTTAAATATCTCCCACTATGCATCGAACTCATCAAGTCGTCACTGTAAAATACTGACGTATGCGTAATATACGACGCCGGTTTTGAGCATTGAATTAGTTTTTTATATATAGTTTTTTATTTTTGTTTATTGTATTTTAAATAAATTATTACCAAAAGACTACTTACTTTTCAAAATAAAAATCTTTTTTAAATATTCATGTTAAAATTTAAAAAAAAAAAAGATTGTTTTGAGTAAATACATAATATATTTATAATATAAATTTAATAAAATTACTAAATTTATTACGTTAAATGTACACATTAATTAAATGTAAATTGTATATGTATTTAAATTGTATATATATATTTAAAAATATATACATATATAAAATTAAAATGTAAACATGTTTAATACAGTATTGTATTTTTAATTGATTTTCTTATACTGTAAAATCATATTATGGAAACAATTACAATTAAAATGATTTACAATTTTTAAAGGAAAGTGATACATTTAATTTCAATAATATATTGTGAAAAAATATTTGTCTTTGTTTATTATATTAATCATTGTAACCTACAGTTAAATATATCAAATATATTTTAACAGATAATTCTCTTAACTTACTCATCGTTTTATATAAAAATCCTACATCATCATCCTGAGACATTCTTGGCACAAGTTTTCTTCACTTTAATAGTATAAAACTTAATAACTTCTTTAAATACATTACTATTAACATGCAAAAATTAAAATTTTATGATATACATAATAATTCTATATTATTATAAGATACACGTTATTTCATACTTAATTTTTTAAGGTCCTTTGATAAATTATTTAAGTATTGCATAAAAGTATGAAAAAACTTCCTTCAGTAATATTATCCTTTCAACGCCGTGTTTCTACTCGAATCAGAAACCAATCGCCATATTGAATCCCGAGATCCTTTAGCGGGAAGTACAATTAATCTACATTTAACTAATTATTTATCTATATTTTATTTATCTATATATATTCATTTATATAAAATTAATTTAAATTTATGATATTTAAATGTGATATTTAAATGTTAATTTTTTAAATAAACTAGCACATTGGAGACAAACTTTCAAAGTTTAAATCTAGTGAATTTTATGATCATCTTTTAATTATATAGAGAAAAACTACAAATAATTGAACTATATACATAAATATAATTGTATTAACAATGAGAACTATTTAAAGCATGTGATAAAGGGAATTTACAATTACAAATAACAAATTTTTTCCTAGTTTACCAAATTAGATAATATTGAAATGTGATTAAAATGTGACATTAATGTTGAAGCTCAAATTAAGATAAACTGAACGGTGTAGTGCATCACTTACTAATAAAGTAATCACGTACTAATACTATAGTATAGTAATGCATCTTGTATTAACCTTTGGATTTTCAATTTTTATTAAATCTAACACAAATATTAAAAATGATAAAACTACAATTAAAGATAAGGTTAAAAAGAAAGAACTGCGTCAACGAAAACGAAAAGAAAAAAGTAAAAGTATAACTGAAATTACACAATCTTCAAAGAATGCTAGAGATGCAGATGAAATATTAGCCGAAATCCACGTTGAATACGAACTTCTTCCAAATTATAATTTTAAATTTGATTGTCGTTGTTGGGAAACGATCACAAAGGTATATTATTCCTTATTTAATTTTTTTAGTTGTAGTGTAATATAATAATAAAATATTATGGAAATATATATTTACATTTTGTAATATCTAAATTTTGCTTTTAATTAAAATCCTTTTTATGTAACAAATATATTCTAAAGTATATAATATTAAAAAATTAGTTTTTTTAATAATTTTCATTAATTTAAAAGAATTATTATAATAAATCAATAATAATATAATTAATAAATATAAAAAATTGCGAACATATTTAAAATATACCATTATATATCAAATTAATTAAATTAAAAAATAAAAGGAAATTGCGTAAAGAACATTTTTTTTGTATAGTGATCAGTAAAACATATATATAATATTTTTATCATTGTAGATCTATACTAAAAATAATGATGTATGTTTGAGACCAATATCATGTCCAATAAAAAAGGATACATATTGGATTATATTTTCTATTCATCATTTAGTTCACTTAAATGAAATACAATTGAAAAATTTTTTTAACAATATAATTGTTTTTCATATATTTTACGGAAGTCAAAAATTTTCTGAAAGGTTAGTTAAATTAATTTATACAAATTTTAATCTAGTTTAATTTAAATGTAGGAGACTGATATCCGACCATTTAAATATTGTGGAGATTTTTTAAATATATCACAAAAATTATATAATATATTTGATATTTCTCATAATTTCGTATTATTTAAATAGGAAAAACTTGCATTGTTTATTATAAAATTATATATATAATATGCTTAATTGTATATTTTATTTTTTTATTTTAATATACATATACAATTTTTTTATATTTTTCCGTAGAGCAAAAAGAGATAAAATAAAAGGATGTAACATAAATGATAAATCCATTAATATTGAGCAAGCAGATTCTTTTGATATACATCCTCTTGACTTAAATCATTCTAATTCTGTTGTTAAATTTTCAACACCACCATTTTCACAACCTACAGTAATTTTAGATAAAATTTATGGTGATTTTACTATCATAACATATGTGGATATAATACCAGGTACCAAGAAATTATAATTTTTGTTCAAATTTATCTAAATAAGAAAAGAATAATTTACATAATACTATAAAAATAAGAATTAAAAATCTATAACAGAACGAAAAGTTTTTGATTTTTTACTAACATTACTTTCTATTTTCTTTTTCCTTTTTGCAAAAATTTCATTAGATACTGCACATAAATATCTATTTCGGAAAATGTTGGAAAAAGAGCGTTTCCCACCAGAATTTTTAAACTTTGGATCGTTTACCACACTTATTGAAAATGAAGAAAAACTATCATCGAAACAGATTAAAAAATCTAATCAAATAAACAAAATTAAGAGAACTAAGAAAGGAAAACCGAAACAGGGAATAGAAACATATGAAATACGCTTACCTGCCGAAGTCATGTTTTCTGGTAAATAAAATTTTACTTTATTTACAATTCATTACATGTATAATGCTATAATAAACCAAAACCTGTAGGGAATAACCAAAAATGAAAAAACCAAACATGAGGTCGATAATTCTGTTGTCATTTAATATATTTTACGGTTAGGAACTATCTTATATTATGAACAGTTTGCTTGAGTATAGAGAGGCACAGAATTGTCTTGTGTTTTAGTTTGGTTTATACGGTATATTGTATAAATATATTATATACTTGATTTATATAATTATGAAATACATGTCGTGTAGAAATAGAATTATGAAGGAAAAAAAGTATCTTCTCGGGGAATCGAATCCCACTCTCTCGCGTAACAGGCAGGTATACTAACCACTTTTTTTTTCTAGTCATATGTTTAATGTACTAGAGAACAGATAAAGAAATATACATAAAGCTAGAAAAAAGTCAGAACGTACAAAAGAGTTACAAAATGATAACTTAAACTGTGAGATCAATGGCTTAACGTGGAGCACTCGCGATCTTAGCCTACTGCGCTTATCGCTTAGAATAATATACACTTAAGAACTGTTTATATTAGGACGCGTAATTGATTATATATAGAAAGACACGAAAACTACACATCTTTTATCGTTAAATGGGTAGGAAGAAGGGGATAGACTAGATAAATAAGTAATTAAATAAATAAATAAGTAAATGGAAGAAAGAGGAGGAAGATATATACTCTCATCCTCAGAATATATATATATTTTTATATATTCATAAATTATTCTGTACAATACTTATGAATAAGAGTAATCTAAAAATTACAAAAATTTATTCTCTCCCCGTCGGGGAATCGAACCCCGGTCTCCCGCGTGACAGGCGGGGATACTAACCACTATACTAACGAGGATTTTCTGCTGAGTCTCATTTATTTGTTAGTACATGAATGGTTATATTTATTTCTTACAATTATATACAAGTTGCATGAATGTAAATGAAGCCACCAATATAGGATACTAACCACTATACTAACAAGGATTGGGTGCTGGGTTTTATTTATTTACTGGTACATGATTGTTCACGTTGTTTTTTAACAATTATATATAATCTAACGCGTATCGGACCACCAATATCTTTTTAAGTTTTTACGTTGCGAGTCTAGTTTTGATAATTTCGTATTATTTTTTGACACATTGTCATGCTTGCCGTCTGCGTTATACAAAATTGTCGTGTTGTCTGCTTTCCTAGTCACATGATAGATCAAAGGTACGTTTTCCTTATTCTGAATGTACGCTTGATCAACAAAATGTACAAAAACTTCTGGTGGCGTGTATCCTGCATGTTGGGTTTTCTCAAAATACCGTAGATTTGAATATATGAAACTGTTTATAAAATTAATACTTTTCATGTTTTTGATGTTTGTCCAATGATTGCGAATCAATTTGAGCATGAATATGCTGTCATATATACTAACATATATACAGTCATCATTAGCAGTATTACTTTATTCATCACAGTTTCTTGATTCATTATCAGTTCCTACATGGGACAACTTATCCGCATAAATTTCCACACAGATTTTCTCTTCTTCCACAGAAAATTCTTTCGCACTTGCCTTTTTCACTATTCTCTCAAAACTCTGCCTATACTCCACTGCCTCACACATCCAAAATTGCTGGCACTATCTCAATTGTTCGTTTTTCACGTATTAGTTTAAACATTTTCCCATTTCGTTCAAGTACTCACTTTTTACGTCTGAGAAACATTCACTCTCCCGTCAAACACTCTTCACATGCTACTTCACTCGACCCGTCTTAAGCCTTTAGGACCGAAAAACGTAAATCTGTACACGTGTCATAGGAGATTAAATCAGTCAGAGTTTCCTGCCGAAACTAAACATTTATTCAGGTTTTTGGTCCGTAAGCGAATGCCCCAAAACGCATCCCCCGCAGTCTTATAGGGGCGTATCCCCTCTTCGGGGCCTCGTCTTTAAGTGCAGGAAGCCTCTTCGGTCGAACTCCGATCCTAACGCCTGAGCCTAGCGTTTAAACTTGCCCATCTGTCCATTGACCTTGCACTTCGGTGATATCTTCCTAGAAACCCAACAAAGAGCTTTCTTTTTCTGTTTTGATCAGTATTTACCGTTCGTCGATCTTCTGCTTCATTTTATGGAGTTTTGGGCATCCCTTGTAGAAGGCAGGGTGGCCAAAGCGTTTGCAATAGACACAAAATGGTTTATCGACTTTGCGTCTATCCCAAACATTCTTTTGGATTGTATTGGAGATTACATTTCACGCATCTGTATTCTAAATTACAGTGCTAGCCTGAAATAAGGCTGCTTCATCTATTCTTTCCTCTGTCTTTAGTGCACACTTATCGCTTCCCATCTATTCTTCGAATGCCAGGACTTATTTTTCCTTTTTTTTCTCTTCTTTTGGAAGGAAGTATTCGATGTAAAAGAGAAAATAATTACGGAAAAGAAAAAATTCTCTATTGAGAGTTTTGCCGTTTATATATTCTTTTTTTTTGTCACTGGTGGAAAGCACTCCGTTGCACTATTACACTGGGTACATCTGGTGTTTGTCCTTTGCTTCATTTAGTTGTTGGGACACTTCTTACCTCTACGAAGCTTCGAACAAGACTGCCGGATACTAACCACTATACTAACGAGGATTTGAGGACTTACCATTTTTATTATCTTTTTATAGTAATATGAATTAATTTTGCTTTTCAATTTTTTATAATTAATTCGATATAGTTATATTATTAATTAATATTAAATAATACCTATTCCCTTATTAATTTATGTAATTTATGTAGATTTATATAGTTTTATCATCAGCTTTTCTTATAATATTATATATGTGGGGATGTTTCCTTTGTGATATATCGTTGGAAAACTTATAAATAGGAGAATATAATAGGACAGGTGACGTAGGAATCGCAATTGTTTTGTTTCAAAAATATAAGTAAAATAGTTAACGTACAGTTAGACAATATATGTATTTTGTACGTATATATGAAGATCTACGTTATTCAACCCTTATTGCTGTCATGCGATCGGCTATTCGACGACGTTTATTTACATCTATATTACTGCACAAAGATTGATTGTATTAATCATCTGTAAGCTAAAACCGGTCTCTCCATTGACAAATAATTTTATATATACATTTCTGAAATGAGACACTTGTGACTCTTACGATCTTCGTTATTATACTAACTATTATATTAAGAAATGTTGGTACTCGATACTTAATTTTTCACAATTGTAAAATGATTCATAATCTAATTCAAATAATCTATAACTTTATTTTAAATTTAAATTTATATAATTGTACTTTAGAATATAAAATAATTACATTTTTTTTTTTTTTAGATATGGGTACAATTACTAGTTACAATAGAACACCGCAATTATCAAATATTTCATCTATTTTAATTTATGCACAATGTCAAAATATTTTATCAGACAAAAAATTACGGATGAATTTAAATCCTATATCCATCAAGTTAGAGCAACTATCTAATTTTCCAGTTGATATAATAATTGAAAAAGGTTTCAAGTATATATACATGAAGATTTTCTTCGTAAATCGCATAACTGTTACACCATACTATGTTCCTAATAGAATTATGTATTTCGAATTTGTTAAGTGTTTTCTCTCTGAAGAATTTCAATTGCCAGAGTTAATTAATTTTCTTGCAACGGACCTTCTTACCGTTGAGGTAATTTAAATGTTGCATAAACAATAAATTAAATAATTTGAAAATATGTGCATTTTTATAATTAGGTAATTGGTGTACGAAATATCAATGTTATTGAGTTCTCAACTTCCACTTCTGGTCAACCTGATTTTGACAAATCAAAATCATCAAAAATACATGGAAAGGAAGAAGTTTTATTAGGAGTTGCTGAATTTGATATTTCTGATCTCTTGAAAGGATTTTGGGAAGTACAGCTGACAAGTAGCTTAATTCATCCTCGCAATATGTCCCACGATATTAGTTACATAAATGACGAGAGCGTAAAAGTTTCGTGGAAAAATTCACCTCTCAATGCAGATATTCTTATGTTATATGGTACATCAGTGAAAATTAAAGTTCGCCCGGCGAATGATCTGCGAATGTTTCAAAGGACAATTCTTCGCCATGAAAATATATTGAATCGAATTTTTTTCAATTTAAGCGATTTAAAATTGGCTAATGATATCTTGAGAGATGTATCCTCCCATAATTCCAATTTATTGAGCACTTCTCAATCTTCTAACGAAAGCGGTGATTTAAAAGTAATATTTCGAAATGTCTAATGACGTAAATAATAATGTATCGAGCAACAAATATTGAGCTCATGTTGACCAGAATAACAATTCTTATGTATTTATTTTATTTTACTTGCATTTTATATCAAACCTAAAACTAGGTAAATGATATTTATCTCAGTATCAAAACAAAACAAATTTATAAAATATATGATATTATTTATTTGAAGTGAACTATAAAACATATAAGCAAAACTCACTGAAACTCTGTATTTAGATAATAATTGCACATATTTTAATTTCAAATTATTTTTCATATATTCTGTTGTTATTGATAACATTCAATATTTATATTCGAAATTATTTTCAAATGTTGTTTATGATGCAGGCACAGAGTATATTGAAACATGTTTTAACGGGATTCGTTATTGAAGATTATGAAAAAATCTACATTTTCCTAGAAGGTTTATCGAATGGATATTTATTAAAAATTTGGGAAAAAGTGAAAAAACTTCCTATTGCACACAAGTGTATTTATTACAACAGCAGTTATGTATTTTTTACACGACTTTATGAAGACTTTATAGCTTTAGGTGGAATTGTCCATATTAAGTTGAGGTAAACAAAAAATAATCAAAATAGATTAGTATATAAAATTATTTACGACAGTTTATCCTTTTCTTATAAAAATTAAATGCTACTTAAAGTCTTATATCACTTTATATTATTTTTTCGTTTAGTTTTTAGACAGATTCGGTACATATTAAATGTTTATTTTTGTTTAAAGCGGATGCTTGGAAACACAACTTCGTAAATGTAGTTTATATATTGATAAAACAAAAGTAACACATCAGTCGAATGTTATAAGAAAACTAGGATTGATGAATTTAACATTAACGATGAAGTCTTTATGTCAAACTCGTTTATTTCCAAAATTGAATGATGTACAAGGTTTTATTGATGATATTCGCAAAATATAGTTTAAAAATATGGAATAGATTATTAATTATATAAATTATACAAAAAGAAATCAAAATTTTCTTATAAATTATATTCTTGCCGTAACAAGAGGATGACACAAATATCTGAGAAGAAAAAAATTTAAATAGATGTGATATTATAGACTGATCGAAGAGTATAAAATATTACTTGAAAGTAATTTTGATTATAGTTTATACGTGATTTATTTACGTATATATGTAAATAAAAACATTTAATAACACACTACTAGTTATAAATTATCAATAGTAGTTAACATAATAAATTGTAAAAATTTGTCAAATTAGATTTCAAACATAATAATTACATATATCAATATTATGTGATTCCAATATGAATTGCATCAGATATTCCCTATTGATTGTGTTTGAAATGTATAACACTTGGAGGTCAGATTCTACAGGTGTTGTATTAAATTGATTGTATTGAGTTAACTTTTATTTATATTATTTAAATTATTTATTTCATTTAGTAAATCTAAACTTAATAGTATACAAGACGTGCAAATCAACCCTTAAGGTATCCTAACGCACGTGTTTTCTTTCAATATATAACCTATTTGGTTTACGGATTTTAAAATAAAATTTCGTAAATAACAGAGAAAGTTATTGATATACTTCAATCTTCAGGTATGATAAACAATTAACATTATATTATATTGAAATTTATCGTATGCTTTTATAAGTAATATAATTAATAAGTATTTTCTTTTTTAGATGATACATATCCAAAAAAGGAATTCAGAAAATTAATGTATAAAGTTAATAAAACGTTTAGATTCAATAGTGTACATTGATTTGTTGTTTTGCTTACATCAAAAAGGAAAGTCCCAGTATTATTATTTAATTTAAAAAATTTAATTTCAGTAGAGGTATATTAATTTTTATTAATAAAATTAAAAATAACAATTTTATAAATTAAAAAGTACTATTTTGTTAAAATTAATTTATGCCCTTAGCAATTTTATATATATACAGATTATTTATTTACGATATAAGTGTCCAAAATTAAATGTCATCAAAAATGTAAAAGGATTGAAGTATGTTTTATATAAATATTGAATTGTTTAATTCATATGTATGTTGATATAATGACATAAAGATATGTTATATGTATAATATCATAATAAATTTTTTTTAGCAATTTTGTAAAGCTCATATAACAAAATATTTCTGATATAGAAAGAAATGAAGATATATTAATGCATACATATATTGTGTGTATGTGTTTACATATATCTCTCACATATATCTCAATGTATATTTTTTTCATTACTTTATTCCATATACATAGATAAAATGGTTTCGCAAATATTTGATGAACTCCAAAAAGAAATGTCCTTAATTAATACCGATGATGAATCTCAAAATTATAAACAAACTAATAAACAAGTTAGTGGTACTGATAAAGTACAAATGAAAAAACAACTTGGCCTATTAGAAGGAGTTGCAATTATTTTAGGAATTATATGTGGTTCAGGTAAGGATGTTTTTAATTTAGATCATATTACAATATTAACATTTTTGAATTTAGGAAAAATTATTTTTGTCTATTACCTAAATATCTAATCATTTTTTAAAATAAATTTCATTCATCTTTCTCTAATTTTATAAACATAATTATACAATGTAACAATGAATTACTAATATAATTAATAAGAATTAAATAAGATATGTTTCATAAATATATTACATTTTGATCATTGTATGAACTATATAATTATTTATTTTGCTTCAGGTATTTTCATTTCACCAAAGGGTGTAATCACAGAGGTAGGGAGTGTCGGAGTATCTTTAATTGTTTGGATTTTATGTGGTTTACTTTCTATGGTGGGAGCATTATGTTATGCTGAATTGGGTACTTGCATACCTAGAAGTGGTGGAGATTATGCCTATATCTATGAGGCTTTTGGTGATTTACCTGCTTTCTTGTACTTATGGGCTGCTAACTTAATTTTTGTGTAAGTTATTTTTATGAAATTTTGTCACTATTATTTAAGAAGTAATTAAAGCATTGTACAGTAAAACTAATGTTATTCCCCCATTTTTAGACCAACTACAAATGCTATTATGGGATTAACTTTTGCTCAGTATGTTTTACAACCATTTTTCCCTAATTGCTCTATTCCAGATAATGGTGTACGTCTCTTAGCAGCAGTTACTATCTGTAAGTTATTTTTCTTGCATATAAGATAAGCTATGTTTATACTTTATGTTATTTCCGTAAATTAAAATTTTATTTTTTTTAGACTATAATTTTTTTTTTAATTTTTAATTTCAACTTTATTTAGTTACTTATAATTCTTTTATTGTTATTTTTGCATATAAAATACTTATATTCAACAATATAATTATTTTGTCATTTTTGTAATTTCAATCTGTTGCTAGGTTTACTTACATTTGCAAATTGCTATGATGTCAAAGAAACATCTAAAATGCAAAATATATTCATGTTTGCAAAAATTGGTGCATTAGTAATTATAATTATTACTGGTTTGGTTTGGGTTATGTTAGGTAAGTATAATTTTAATATATATGTTTTTAAATTTGTAAACGAACTGAAACAGAAAAGAAAAAAATGTGAATTTTTTTTATTGTTATTTTCATTATTGATTCAACTTTAAATTTGCTTTGTTTAGAAAATTTTATATTTTAAAATATTTTTTCATATTAATAATTTATTTTAGGTCATACTGAAAATTTTGAGAATGTTTTTGAAAATACAATTTCGGACCCTGGAAAAATTGCAGTGGCCTTTTATTCTGGTATATTTTCATATTCTGGGTGGAATTACTTAAATTTTATGACAGAGGAATTAAAAGATCCCTATGTGTATGTAATATAAAATAACATACAATTTTGTTTTACTTCCTTGACTTTAAGTAAATATTTTAATTTTATAGAAATTTACCACGAGCTATATATATATCGTTGCCATTAGTTACTCTTATCTATGTATTGGCAAATGTTGCTTATTTATCAGTTTTAACGCCAACTGCGATGATTGCTTCTCATGCAATTGCTGTGGTCAGTACTATTTTTTATACACTGATTTTATTTAAGATATGTTATATAAATATATTCGTATTTTAATAATATATGTTTACCGAAACATTTAAAAAATTTATTGAAATAAATTCTGTGTAGACCTTTGGGGATCAACTTCTTGGTGTCATGGCATGGACAATACCTGTTATGGTAGCTGTATCTGCATTTGGAGGATTAAGTGTTCATATTATGACATCATCTAGAATGTGTTTTGTTGGTGCCAGAAATGGACATTTTCCTTCAATATTAAGTCACATTAATATTTCAAGATTTACACCCACACCTGCCTTAATGTTTCTTGTATGTATATATACTTTTTTCTTTTATACTTTGAAATATATATTTTATTACATGATAATTTCTGGACTTTCTTGATAAAATAAATATTTCTTGTTTTATTTCTAGTGTATATTATCTTTAATAATGCTATGTACAAGTGACATTTTTGTACTAATCACATATTGCAGTATAGTCGAATCATTCTTTATAATGTTATCAGTAGCTGGTGTTCTATGGCTTCGTTATAAACAACCCAATATGAATAGACCAATCAAAGTAAGTAATTCGCCAAATATTACTGTAAGCAGGAAATTTTCTTATTAAAAATATAAATATATTTTACAGATGCCTTTATGGATACCTATTACATTTGTGGCCATATGTGCATTTTTAGTATTTGTTCCATGCTACGAAAGACCATATGAAGTTGGAATAGGCGCCTTAATAACTTTATCTGGAATTCCAGCTTATTTTCTCGGTGTCAAATGGAAAAATAAGCCATTGTGGTTTCAACAATTTAATCGTATGTAATATCAATATATTACTTTTATTATGTTATAGACATTTCAGGCACACATTTTATTATTATTTCCTACATTACTTTCATTTCAATAATTTTATATCTTTTATATTTCCAGTTAAAATTACTTATGTCATACAAAAATTATGCATGTCTGCCACTGAAGAACGAGATTATTGATTTAAATAATATAAATATAAAAACAATTTCAATCGCGTAAAATTTTGGCATTTGGCATATATATATGACAATTTGTATATTTCTAATGCCACATGACTGTGTTCTTAGTAAACAAGAGTTTACAATATATACATATGTAAGATAAACAAAGTTGTTCTCTAGGTTGTAAGATTAACGATTTATAGTTACCAACTATTATTTATTTTGAGAAAATCTTAATTTTTCTAATTACATTATATATAAAGTAATAATTTCTGCTTTTTGGATTACAAAAATTTAGGAAGGAAAAATTTGTCATTAAAAGTATTAATGTATTTCTTACTCCCTATTTACTATGTTAAAAAATAAAATAAAGTATACATCTGACTAAATTATAAAATTTGCATAATTTTATAAAAGGTATTAAATATACTTAATATTTTATAATTGTAAAGCAGAGGTATATGTCCAAATTTTATTCAAATATTTTATATAAACTAATAATAATAAAGAATTTTAGAAAGTTTGATTAAAATTTTGTTGCAATAAAATAATTTTTAAATAAATTATATAAATGCAATTTTTAATCATAGTTTGTAATAGAAATCAGATAAAAAAATAATATGACAATACTATTTATGTAATAATAAAAATATTTATATTTTTTTAATATTTCTCAATTTTCTATTTTTACCATTTATCTATAAAAATACAGAATTATTTTTTCATTATACATTTGAAGGAAACTGAATATTATTTTTAAAATTTTGTAATAAGATATAAATAAGATATATTTTGATTTAATACATATATTTACATAATTAAATTTCACATGTGCAACATCTCGTTAAATTATTGATTTAAATAATATCATATATCTGTCTAGAAAAAATTTACACATATTTTATAAGAAAATCCCCCAAAAATGGTAAATTTCTGAAATGTAAAATAATGGAATGTTACACATATTTCTATTTTTTCTATATAATCTATGATATAACATTACACACAGGTATACAGATATTAACAAATATCAAAGAAATCATCAATTTTTGCTTTTTTGTACACAGATTAATGTATATCTTCTGGATTAAACATTCCCTGTAAAGTAAAATTAAAATATCTAATTAATGGATCAATAATACTTAGTTATAAAACACTTTAATTTTAAAATATATATGATAAATAATTTATACAAACATAGTTTTTAACATTTATTATTTCATTTTCAATCAATTATTATTAATAGAAATTTTTATAATAAAATATCATTTAGATAATTAAATACAGTCTTATAAAATTTAAAAGAACCATATTTTCTTTAAATATGTATAATAATTAAAATATATTTTTTCATAATACATTATACAAATTATTCATTATATATAATGTATGAAAAATTAATAAAGAATGAATGAATATAAATGCTTACTTATAAATATGTATAATTATTATAATAACAAATAATGCAACCTTACCTTAGCACGCCTTAAGATAGAGTCCTTACTAGCATCATATGGATGATCTTTACTTGGAATTTCTAATACTGATGGTATAGGCTGTGTGTGACTATCAATTACATGACGTATCATTTCAGCAACCTCAAATACATAAATGAAAATATATTAAAATAATCATATTACTTAATGGTAATTTACTGAAAAATAAGACTTTAATAGAACATAATCATTAAATTATAACTTTTTATATTAGTTTTTATATTTTATACCCCAAAGATAAAGACATATTACTTTCATTTTTATTATAAAAATACAATTATTCTTTAAAGTTTTTTTATTATTATTTTAAGAACATTACTTACATTTTGGTTAATAAGTATAATATCAATATCATCTCGTTTAATGAAACGTTTAAATGTTTCTTCTATATCACTTACAGCTGTATCTATAAAGCAAAATCATATATATATCTTTAAAACTATATACACATAAATATGAAAATTTTGTAATTATTAGAATGAATTCATTCAATACACGTTTCAATGCAAAAACATTAAACCAAAAAAATATATCTAATAATGTTTTATCTGTAAAATATTTGTATTTTATTAAATACAATACATACTTTTATCTACAACCATAAAATTGGGTTGACGATGTTTATTAATCTCGCCAATTCCACCTAAAAGAAATCCCACACAAGTATCCTAAAATAAAATTTGTATAAATATACTATAAATATAAAATAAACGTTGATATACATTCAAATCACCTCATCTCCGATCACAGCAAGAAGTTTACCCTTTCCCGCAGAATGAAGAGCCATAATTATAGAGAAATAAGGAACAACAGAATAAATTTACGTGAACAATTATTAATTTAATATATCCCGACGATGTATCAGCTGACAAGTCACACCTATGTACTTAAGTTACTTGAATATCACGTGCCAAACTTGTCCAATCGAAACAGTACAGTAATGAGGAAACTGATTGACTTTAGAAACAGCGAATACTGAAATAGGCTGACATACAGTATGGTAGATATCTACCAACCTTTTATCCCTTTCTAACGTTATCGATCGGAAAAAGATGCAACGATGTAATATGCGATTGTAGATAGTACACACTAGAAGATAATTTCAAAACGTACAGACTGAATAAGACTTCGTTTTAGACATATCGAATTTTTTATTTATCAAATTAAATTTTTACTAAAATAGTTATTTTTAGTTATTTTTTGCACTAGTTGCAAGAATAAAAATATATACATTTATTACAATGAGTTAAAACTTATTAATAAAAACAATGTATGACAACTTTAAGACAGTTCTCTATGTGAGTAAACGTGTGTAACACGTAATGTCTAGGGTTATATTTCTTTATGTGTTAGAGCATAAGTGCTATGTGTATTTAATATTAATTATATATGTAAATTGGAAGACAAAAACTTGTGTTAAATTTTACAGTTTTATGCATTATTTTTCATAATGTTAATATGTAAAAATACAGAGACAAGTGATTATTAAAAATATCTCTTAAAATTCAATATAAGTTCTATGATTATCAATACTAATTATTTAGGTTATCATGTTATGGAATTTAAAAGTCATTAAAAAGATGTATATTTTCATTATTGATCACAACTATAAATATGAACATTCATAATATATACCGATTTGTGTTAAATATAAGTAGAAGTGTGTGGTCAATTATTATTTGCTGTTAATAAATCTAACTTGTAAGTTATGACTATCACACCAAGCATAACCCTAAGTAAATATCTATATTGATATTTTAGATGTGTTTTCTTATACATGAAATGACCTTAATAATATTTGATCATTAATTAACTATTATAAACAAATTTTGTAATATATTTATTTAATTTCACATTTCAGAAATCACATTTTATTAACATACACACTTATTAATAAAAGAATATAATTATCAGTGGTATAAAGAACAATACAAAAAATGTCATTTGTGAATGATGTTGATATTTACAAGAAAATGGTTTCTGGAAAGATTATACAAAAAACATGTACAATAGATGAAACTTCAACAGAATTTATGGTTTTACCCAAATGTGAGCACACAGAAGAAACATTGGTAATGAAATAATTAATATTTTAGTAAATATATATTTAGAAATTTTTGTTATATTTTTTATCTATATTATATGTTTTATATATTTTTAATATATTCTCTATTTTAATATTAATTAATGACATTTTATATAGGTAGTCGGTGAGGAAATAATTGTAGATGAAAATATGGTTATAAATCAGCAAATTTCAGAGGAAGTTATTTGTAAACAAAAAGATACTTCTGAATATTTTGAGGAAAGTATGAATACAACAATGTCTGTTGCATATGCAGAAGATTCTCTACCCATATGTACACAAAATACAATTAGGCAAAAATGGCTTTCAAATGATATCAATAAAGAAGATTTATTGGTAAATATTATTGAATATTTAAAATTTTATAGAAAAACATTACAACAAATCAAAATGATAAAAGTATTGGTTAATTCTTTCTTTACATTAGTATGTTACAATTTATGCTGTGTCAGATATAAGAAAAATTACAAAAATGAATATTACATATTTTATGTGTTGTAATGTAATAGTTATCTGAATCAGAAGAAAGTGAAACTGAAATGTACAATAAAGTAACAAATGATGATCAAGATGGAGATGAAGAAACAATAGCTACATTTGTAACTGCTGCTGGTCAACAGTTAGCATTATATGCAGTTGAAGATTCAGAAGAAATATTTGCTGTTGCAGTTTATGATGAATCTGGTGAACCTCCAACAAATTTTCAATTTTTGATGAAGTATGCATAGTTATTCATGTATTATGTATTAAATTCAGTTAATTATAGATATAATTCAATAAATATGTAAATAATGAAATGATCACATTTACAGAGCAGATGTTGAAAGATTAATAGGTGAAGGAGCTGTTAGAACAGTTAAGAAACCAACACAAATAAAACAACAATTATTGACTACTCAGTCACCAATATTTTTCCCTAAAAATGAATCAACAAATGATATATCAATGGATAATGAAAATAAGATAATTTCAAATGAAAATGAAAGGATACAGGGTAAAGGAAATATATTGGAAGAAAATTCAACTTTAGTAAAAGATACTGATGTAAATTTAAATACAAAACGAGTTCCTAACATTATATATGCAACAAATGAAAAGCAATCAGATGTAACATATTTAATGATGGATGATTGTTCTGTAAATATGCGTATGTATTTAAAAATTTTAAGTATTATATAACATCATATGCTAAGATAGTGAACTGTCAAATATTACAAATATATTTATATTTAATAGGTAATTCTAGAGAATGTCAGGAAGATAATAAAAGCGATGGTGAATTAATAGAACAGTCAACAGTACAATATATTTTATTTGAAGGTGATCAATCTGATTCTGAACTAACATTTGATGAAATTCACGAAACTCTCCAAAATTTAAAATTGAACGCAGCAAAGAAGCAAATAAATAAAAAGATTATAAGAGATCAAAACAGTTTTGGACATATTAAAGGAACAGAGTATGAAACTTCGATATACCAAACCTCTAATATATCTAATAGAATGTCTAATACTTTAACAAAGAGAAAATTAAATTTGTTAGATAGCCAACAAGAATTATTAGAAACATTAACAGACTCATCAGCGGATTTAATATCAAGTAGTACAAATTTAGATGTATCAAATGGTTCCATTGAATACACATCACCTGAATCATCACAAATACAGTACAAAACTAAACGTTCTCGAAAACAACAATTAATTTCTGTAAATCGTGAAGATTCAGAAATTATTATACAGCCAGCATCTCTTTTAACTGAAGAAGACAATAACGTTAGGAAAAGAGTAAGACGAAATAGAAGAGTCATAGGTCATTCCGGATACCGTCAAAGAAATAATGACTCGAAAAGAATGAAAAGAATGAAACGGAAAGAAGTTGAAATTATCGAAATTGATATTGACGAAGAAGAAAGTATTCTGCATTCGAAACGGGATGTTGTTGAAATAACTATAGATGATAGTAAAGATAAATATTCTAGCGATAAAGAAAATGAAATTATAATGGTTGGAGATTCTGATGACGAATCACAACAGTCGAATTCAAAAGCAATTTTATTACAGTGTCAACACTGTTCTAGAAATTTTCGACAACAAAGAGCTCTAGAAACACATTTGCGAGTTTGTTCAAAATCGCCGTCTAATATAATACGATTTAATGAACAAAACTTAAAACATGCAAATGGAACAACTGATGATACTGTTAAAAAACAATACGCTTGTAAAATATGTCAACAAAAATTTGATGTAGTGGTAGCATTAGCACGCCATGTACGTTCAGAACATTCTCAAAGGAAAAAACGTAGATTTAGTAAATTATCAGTTGAACGACCATCTATAGAAGTTAAAGAAAAGAAGGAGCATATTGAACCAAAAAAGCAGATGACTATAATTAAAAGGATTAAAAGAAAAAGTAGTCAACGAACAAATTGCACTTGGGAAGTAAAAAAATTAAGTTGTTCTGATTGTGGTAGATGGTTTCCCAGTGCTGCCTTATTAAGAGCACATTGTTTACAGCATGGAACAAAAAAATCTGGTAAGTTATTCTTAATAGTTGTTTAATTGATATAATTTATTATTAACATTTATGAAGTTGAAAGAATATTTTTTACAGAACAGCAAATACGTAGATGTCAAATATGTAAAAAATTAATTAGGTCTAGATTACTCTTTGTACGACACTTAAAGAAACATGGAAATTTACAAAAAAATACAAAGTCTATACCAAATATTCAAAAGAAGTTACATACAACCAGGTCAGTGACAAGTAAAATTACGACGCTCAGAAAACGGGGACGCTCACGAAAACTTTGATCCCTTCAGATATCAACACATGAAACTTCTAGAACTTGATGATATGTGACAAATATTGTTGCTATTTCTTCTAATGTGAAATATGTATAATATACTGTTCATACTTCCAATAAAAGTTGGAAATATTTATATGTTTGTTGAAGAAATATCTTTAAATTATGTTAGATACCTAATTAAATGTATATATCATTTACATGTATTATGTATATTATGTATAATTTAATTTTACATTGTCACATTTGGAACTTAATTATTGACTAAAAACTATTGATTGATATTTCCCATTTTTTGACCATGTAACTTTTCAAAAATCAAGTGCAAAAAATTAATTGAATTGAAACAAAATATGAAAACTTAAAATGTTATATTAATAAAATACTTAATATAAAGTTAAGTAAGTCAGTCTGTCTTTATTCTTACTTTTAAATGAGAATCAGTACTCTCTCATATACTAACATAATTAATTACTGTAAATAAAATGATAATATTAAAGATACGTATATATTTATTGATTAAAATATGCTCTTTTATATATACAAATTATTACAATTGTCAAATTGTTTATATTTTGAAAATAATATAAAATTATCTTTTGTGAGTAAATAACTTCTAATTTGGAATAAGTAACTATAAATTAACTTCTAAAATGCATATAAATTAAACTTAACATATTTTAAATTCTGAAAAGTTTACTATAAGTAATAAATTTATATTTATACAGTTTGTATTAATTTCAATTTCGGAAGAGAACCGTTTTCGAAAGTATATTTATATCCTCCTTTTTTATTCTAATCATGAGCAGAATATTCTAGTTTTGATTATTTATTTTGATTATTCTCTATATACTTATAATTATTTTAATTATCAAAATATATATTTCTAATGTTATAACAAAACGCAATATAACTGTGTAGTAACCTCAATTTCATATTTTTAACTTAATTTATTTGCGATATATATTGTGTACATTTGTTAAGATATGCAAATATATACTAACTTTTCTTTTTTTATTATGAATATTCCTTTTGTCTTTTGAATTGAAATTGGCACTGACCAACTTGTACTACTTACATACGTACTTACGTCGGACACTGCTTCCTTTGTTGTATCAACTGTTTACTTGCATCAGGACAATATGTTTTCAAGCAGTATCTTTTAATCTATAATATCAAAAAAAAAAAAAAAAAGAAAAAATAGAAAGAGCTAAAAGAATTTTGTTTTCTTATCAAATAGCAAAATGGATGTTGTCAAGAAAATAAAAACTGTGAAAGAGATTGAAAAGCCAAAAAGTAATATCAGTGAAACAAAAAGCAACAGTAATGAATCGAAATTAAATAGAAAGTGGAGTAATAAGGATAAAAGAATGTTGTTAAAAGCTCTACAAAAATACGGATCCGAAAATATTGAAGGTATATCAACAATGTTACCGAGTATATCTTTGGAAGATATTAAATCGAAAATTTCTGAATATTCTGAAACGGCAAAAGATTTATACGAAAATGAATTATTAGACGAATGGTTGAATTGTGGACTGTATAAACCAGGGGATAGCTTCATACCAGAAGCATTATTATTTATATATATATATATATATATATATATATATATGTATTGTTTTATTAATTTACAATATAGAATATTAACTAATATATAACAATCTATATATAATTCTACTAGTTTAAGTATGTTTATTAATAAATTGTACATTACTATTGTAGAGCAATATACAAATACCTTTATCGTTCATGCTTTGAACAACCATCATATTTTGATTTATCACCAAAAGATAGAGATTTATTATGCTTTTTATTATCAAAAGTTGAACAAAAAGTATGGCCACAATGTAAGACAGATATTTGGGAATATATTGGTAAAGTTTACAATAAAAGAAACATAAAAAGAGTATATCCTGGAAAGAAAGGATATTCTTCATAATAACATGGTTATAATGTTTTATACATTTATGTATAACCATAATGTTCAATAAACATTATCAATAAAAAGGTATTTAAGGTTTTAATACATTCTTTTATTGTGATAGGAAAGATTTTATTTGTTTATACCAAAAAATATATGAAATATAATATATTAAGAATTATTTCATGTAAATCATACAAGGTAATAGAAAAAAATTTAAGTTTAATCTAAAAAATTAATATTAATATATTTATTGAAATGTTATTTTGTACTATAAATTATTATAATAGTAATAATTCAAAAGGACATACAAAAATCATTGACATAATGTATATTATAGCACAAAATAATTGTTTAATATTGTTTGTAAAAAAATTCTGTGTAATATATTTTACTTTACTTAATCTATTGAATCTGTAATTTACTTTAGTATAAATAATATAATACACTAAATAACACACTATATTACTTGTAGAATAATACAAATGAATAATAAATGTGAATTAATTAAAATGATGTAGGCAACATGCAAATAATACTAATATTATTGTAATACTAATATTGTTATTGTGAAGTAAAGTTTAGAATACATTAGCTTGTAATGTGTGACGTTTATTTACGCTTTTTAAAACGTACAACATATACACATTCACGCATATATTAATCATAAATGATTATTTTTTTATAATGTATATCTATATGCATTTTTTACATTAAAACGATAAAATACAAAATAAAAATAATTGCATTTTAATAATTGCCGTTACAATACTTCATATGAGTTTAAAATTTCTAAGATAAACAAAATATTGAAAGGTTTTGAACTTTAATAAAAATTCCCTAATTAATAAATAATAATTAATTTTTTAATATTTCCCATGCATCATCTTCCAGTTTTGAATCCCACTTAGATACATGATTATCAGTACTAAAACTGATTAACGTTTCTTCTTTATCTTTTGATTTTTTTGAAATTGATTTCGAATCTATGAATTGATTACTTTGTTTTGCATCATTACCCCAATCCCATTCGCAATTGGAAGAATTAGCGGTTGATACATTGATTCTAAAACAATTTCAATAATTTATATTTAGATATTAAATAATTTATAAAGTTAAATCGGATATAAATACTTAATTTTGAAATGTAAATATTTTTTTCAATTTTATTAATAAGACTATCATCAACTTACTTAGATTGTGATGTTTTCATTAAAGATGTTTTTTCAGTGGAATAGTATTGAGCTGCATCAGTATTTTGGTAAGTAGTGGAAGAACTTTGATAGTGTTCTTTTGAATTATATTGATTCTGTTCAATTGAATTTGTCCCTCCAATATCACCCCACCTTCTTCTTCCTAAGTCTCCAACCTGTTTTAAAATAAATGGTTAGTAAGTTTAATATTTAATTAAATTGTGAATTTAGCAAATTGATTTAAAAGGATTTAATAATTTCAAACAGAACCAAAAAATTATTTATTACAATACCACATATTAAATCTACTTAATGTGCATTCTCAATAAAAGCATTTTTAGTGTACAACTATCTACCTTAGCAGCTATATTATTAGCTTGCGTTCCAACTTCGTCCCAAAAAGTACCATCGCGTACCTAACGAAAACATAATAAAACGGAAAAGAAAAACTTAACTGAAAAATAACATTGCACTAAACACAATTACTAAATACTAAATAAATAAGTACTATTAATTTTCTTTACCAATAAATAATAATTTAACAATATATTCCATAATTAATAAAAACTTACTGTCGTACTTATGATTTGCACATATATAAATATGTATACCTTCTGTATGGCTAATTCTCCAGTCTTAATGGCATTTTCTGTAGCTTTGCTTGCTATTTTTGATGCTGATGAAGAAAGTATTGACCAACCCTAGGAAATTAAATACTATCTATAGTTTTTATGTAGAGTAATTGTATATGTATAATTAAGTATAATTAATTACACTTACACTTGCTAAAGAGGATACTGCACTGTCAAAAAATTCTTGTGATGAACTTCTGGGTGGTGGATCCATTTGATAACCAAATCCTCCATATTTTCCACCTTGACTAGGTGGAATATTACTTTAAAAAAATATATAAATTTGTATATTAGCTTATATACTAATTATATTACTTAAGATATTTTACTATAAAGTTATTAAGACTGCATTTCTTATTATTTATGAATTTCATTAGATTGACATTTATATGACATTAATACAGAAATAAAAGCTTACTCTGGACGATTAGCATTTTCACTTTGTTTTCTTGCAAAAAAAGCTTCTGTTTGAGATTTACAACTATTTGAGTTAACATTTTGATAAGAATTTGATATATCACTTTGATATGAAGTATAATCTTGTTGATTTTCTGAATAAATTGAAGGTCGAAAATCCTTAGCTATAGATGTAGTTGGACTCCAATTTTCTCCATGGGCTAATGATGCAATCTAATTATTTATATAAAATAAAATTTTATATTTTGCAACCTTAAAGCTTTTTTGTTTTTTGGAAAAGTTATTAATTATAAAGCAATGAAAATTATTCCATAGATGTAAAATTATATATAATATCTTTAAATTTGTAATTATACTCATTACTTATTGACATATGTTTTAACTGCAATACAACTAAAAAAAATTTAATATATCATAATCAAAAAAATGAAATAGTGATGAAAAAATAAATTACTTAACATATTTACCTTATCTCTATACAATGCTGCTGCTTTAGTATTATACTTTTGTGTTATTGACATACTATCATTCCAGTCAGGCTGTGATTCGAAGAATTCACGAGCATTTTTATTTCCACCAATCCTCATTTTTTCTAACTCTAAGTCTTTCCATTTATCCATGGAAATGGATCGAACAAATGATAAATGAACACCAAGTCCTCTATGTTTGCCTGAACATTCAAGACAAATCCATATACCATATGTGACAGAAACCCATTGAGGATTGTGAATTCCACATTCAAAACACCTCTATAAAATAACATCAATTAACATATGGAATAATATAAAGAGAATAACATGAATGCATTACATTGTTTTCATCTTTTGGTTTAAGTTCACTTAAAATTCTTCGAGTTCGTGGACTTGCCATATTTTGTGTCGCTAAAACTTAAATCAAATCAAGTCTAATATCTAATTTTTAAACTAAAGGTTCACCATACTATACTTGTCGTCAGTCTCTTGATGGCAATTTATCCTAATTTTTTATAGATAATAAGCCAATGACAAAAACAATTCATATACCATTTACTTGATATATATTTTAAATTTTATCATATGAATAAAATAATAAATATGTCATTTATATCCAACCAAATCAAACATAATATCATAAATTTTAAGGAACTGATCATTTCATTGGGTATTTCGTTCTGTACGATATGAGAACCAGCAAATAGTATATGTTAAGTATGTTTCCAAAATATACCACTATAAAGCGCTAGAGACTAACCATATTCTTTCTTTTCATAAATAAATGTAAAATATGTTTTTATTAAATAAGAAAATCAGAAGACTTATATTTATATATACATTTTTGCATACATTGATTATATTTACTAAAAAATTATTCTTAATATATATTATTCATGTTCGGTCATATTTACTAAAATACATATAATGAACAATAAATTATAAACATTAAAGAATAACAAATAAATAATTATTTTTCATATTATTACAAAAATACATAAACAAAGTTATTTCTAAATTATAACAATTCAAATTATTGCTAGAAAAAAATAATTAAACCTATATCCATGAAATTGTGTAGTAAATATTCAATTGTTCATCTTTACCAATCAAATAATGTAGCATTTACTTCATGTAAACGACGCTTACTTGTCGAAAAAGCGCATGCGCAACCCCACCCACTGTTCATGACAAATGCAACTTTTACTTCCGGTTGACTTCAGCTTCTGCACAAGGTTTTTTGGGTTTAGCAGTATTCTTGCGTGGTGCTTCTGTTATCCTACGTCATCCGTGATTTTTCTCAGCTGCATTTGCACTTTGCAGTTCTATATCTCCCAAGGATATATTTTGTTTGTCGTATGTCCATCCAGAATCTCAACACATTCGGTAAATATTATATTTTCTATTTTATAGCGCTGATCATATTGTAGAAGATAGTTCTATCAAAATGGCGATGGCGTCTTTGCTTGCATCATAGTACGCAATTAACGTTTAACATTGTTTCCTCATTCCCCTTTCAAAGATTATTTCTTTTAAAAAGAGGTTTATACTTAAATGTAAAATTGAGTAACTTTTAATATAGTATGAATTATTTGGTTTTTCAGACCCCTTTGCAGATGCAATCAAGGGTTCAGATGATGATGTCCAAGACGGTCTCGTGCATATAAGGATCCAGCAACGGAATGGTCGTAAGACCTTAACAACAGTACAAGGACTTTCATCTGAATATGACTTGAAGAAAATAGTGAGAGCATGTAAAAAGGTAATAATATTATATTTAGTTTACGATTTTCAACAATTGAAACTTGACATCAGTGTCAGATACTATGCTAAAAATAGAACTGATGCAAACAACTGTTCAGAACAAAAGTATAATTATACATCTTTCAGAATATATTTATAATATATGTAAATTTTTCTAAAAATTACTTATTTCATTGTATCTTTTTCTAAATATTTAATATAAAATAAAATAGTGACATAATTAACATATAATACACGTTATAAACATAATTTTTTATTTTTTATTGATACAATTAAATTTAAATTCGTAAAATTAAAAAGTATTTATTCTTTGAAAGTAAGTTTACATTTCTTTGTTTTTATAAAATTAAAGGCTTTTATTTGCGAAAATCTTTAGATAGTATTTAATTACATTTTGTTCCAAATCTGTACTTATATGTATGTACAACAGACTGTATTAAACAAATAGATTAAAGTTTGTAGTCTAAAATATATTTTCATAACATAAAATGTGAATTTATCTATCTGAAGAGTAACAATTAAATAAGAATATTTAATTCCAGTGTTTAATGGTTATATTTTTTATATTTAGATATTTCTTATTATATTGTTTATATGTAAGTATTTAGAAAAAAGTTGAAAAGAAAAGATAGAACAAAATAAAATTCTTTTTAGGAGTTCGCCTGCAATGGGACAGTAATCGAACACCCGGAGTACGGAGAGGTGTTGCAGCTGCAGGGGGACCAAAGAGAGAATATATGCCAGTGGCTAACAAAGTCAGGTCTGGCCAAACCTGACCAACTCAAAGTCCATGGTTTTTAGCTATAAACACCCATGCCACTATCTAAGAACACTCCACCTTCATCAACACCTTATCATCTTAAATTATCTGTATCAGTTACTAATACTTGTTGATACATCGTGAGATATCCTATTATATACACATATATATTTCAATAAAAAATATATAACAGTAACGATATAGGCACAATATTCTAATCAGACATTTGTAAGATTGTAGGAAGCAATATTTTACAGCCTTATGTTAGGTAATCCACTAAACTCATCACGTTTTAAAATAGTAGCGATAATTAATTAGTGATTTGAGAAAATACTTATACAAGGAATAGATACAAATAGTAACGGATGGCTCTTCTTTTCGGGATTAGGTAGTATGTATCTCGGCGCTATAGACGTGTTCAGAGAAAAAAGGAGAGTAAAGAGAGAGAGAGAGAGAGAGTGAGAGAGAAATATCAAAAAAAAAAAAAGAATTTAGGCTCCAGATTGGTTTATTGTGTGTAATGCTGAATGCTTTGTTTTGTTTATATAGTAAGGTAACAGGCCTGGTTTTTATATTGTCACCTGCAAGTTTTGTGCCTTTAATTCCATATTGATTGTATTATTTATTGAAAGGATCATCTTTTATTGTAATGGATTTATTTTGAGGGAGAATTGCCAATTTTGTTCTTCTTTTGTAACAGTATTGACAACATGAAATCAATTGTTTTCGATAAAAATGTGGCTGTTCTAAATAAATGGTAATTCACCACTAATTTGTATTTTTATTTTTTCCTTTCCATTTAACTTTAATAACAGAATGAATTTTTAAGTATGAATAGCACATTAAAAGATATATCAATTAAGAAAGCATCTAAAAGTTAAAAATTTGAATTGTTAAACCATAATGCTTGAAGAAAAATTGTTTCATTAAATTTTTAGTAACAGTTTATGTAGATATGATGATAATTTGTTAATTTATTTTCTTTAGTTAACTATAATTCTAATTATATTTAATTAATATTGTTGTTGTAATAAAATGTAATAAATTTTTGTATTAATTTTCACAAAAATATATAAAATACATTATATGATATCTAAATTTGAGAGTTTAATTAATATTAATCTTTATTTATTTTTGAATAAAAAATGGCTTTCTAAGCCATGTTAATCATATAAACTGTAGAATTTATATTTATAAGTTGTATTTAAATGTATATATTTTACGTGAATGTTTATTTATATATAAGGATTTTCTTTTAATTATGTGGGTACATCAATGAATATGATAGTTTTATATTAAGTTTAGGTTACGTTTAATATTTGCATATTTAGTTAGTCATTGATTATATGGAAAATAAAATTATTGGAATTATTTAATAAAAATACAGCTCCTATATAAATCTATATATACAACAGCATATCAATATAAGATAATATAAAATTTTAGTTAAGTGTATAGAGTAATCCTTAAATATTTCTAAACTTTTAAATTTACCGGGCACGAGTAATGGCAATCTAACCACCAGATATCACTATAGTCGAGCTACATACTTACGGCCCATAATGCACTGAGCTACGGCATGTGCCTTTCTGTGTCGGCCATTTTGTAGTTTCCTTGAGAAATTGTGTTGAGTTGATTCATCTTCTCGGTAAGAATTTCATAAAATTCTAAAACGGCGCGACTCACATTGATCCAAATGATGTAGAGGATTGAGGGCAGATGCTTATGGCTAACTATTCATAGCTTGAGAACGAGGAATAAGGTTGCGTTTTTTGCGCACAACCGTGTGCGCTCACGGTACTTACACCCGAAGAACGAGCCAGTAAACGAAGCTGCCGAGAACACCTATTGATAAAGGCACATGGAATCCGGGATTGTTTCGGGATGAATGGTGATTTCGGTAACGATATACGATACGCATAAGTGTACTGTCCAAGTGGTTGTCACCATATCTGCGTGCGTGAACGTGTTGGCCCGGCCAACGTCTCGCTCTATATTTGGCTAATCGCATCCAACATATTGCATATCTTGCCTTTTCAAAATTTTTACTTTTCATGCCGTAACCTTTCCCAAAGAACTATATCAGAAGGATACAATGTGACGTTTAAGTGTGAATGCTTGACGATTGCACATTGATACTGAACAAGAGCAAATCTTAGCATGTGGCACGGTTTGTACGATCAACATTCAATTTTAACTTTCAACAAAGTCAGTGAAACATTTCATTTTGTACTATGATATAAAAGTTCTTCTACGTCGTTCATTAGCTTATATGTAAGATTGAGAAATCATTATTCGACAACAGTTGTTTTATGTGATTATCAAAAATACAAAATCTCTATTTTTACATTTATTATTTCGTTATGCTTCGTTAAAACTTCATGTAAATAAATTTGTATAATTTGAATTTACGTACATATATGCATTTAAGCATGCACATACACGCCCGCGCGCGCTCGCGCACATACACTCAGCATATATACATCATGCACACGTACTATGTGCTATTGAACACAAGCACGCGCGCGCGCGCATCATACGTGCGACACACATGCACATGTACAACCGTGTTCCTATATAAACGAATTTATGTATGTGTGTGCAAGTATATATAGGCACTACAAATGTATTACATCAGACTAGTATGATATGCATATTACATATTTTTAATCATTTTTGGAAATTGTTTACTAGTTAAAATTTAGTGTTATATTTTGTTATTGTGTGATTTATATAAAAACTATTGAAAATTACATTTGAAAATTATGTGTTTGAGGAAGCATAATTTATAGTAATATTTTTAATATGATTGCAAAATAAATTAATATAGGCATAGTTAATAATATATACAAATACTGTATCAATTAATTTTTTTTAATCTAAAAGAGCAAGAGGTCACTTTTCAAGGTTATTGATTTGTTTGATTATTTATAAAAGATGAATCTAGTATTAATTGAACTATAAAAATATAAATATAAAAGCATACTTTTTTCATTTTATTATACATATATTACAAACATTTAGGGTCTGATATGCTTCTGTTATTACATTATTAATAATATATTTAATTATGGTTGTTGATCGACACAAATCTATCTTCAATTTATTAAATTAAAACATTACTCAAATTAAATATTTTCTAAGTAAAATTAAGATCATTAATTAATCAAATTATATATTACATGTTTTAACATGTAAGTATATTATGTATTGGGTGTTAACTGTTTTTATAATATATAATGAATGTTATGTATTTTTATTACTGATTATATTTTGTATTTTTCATAGGGTACGTGTACATGAATGGGGACATTGGGAAGCTCCCACCAGGGGCGGTCTATCCAGCCACCCCTGAACCTTTGGGTTCTGTTGGGGGTGCAATTGGAAGTACTGCATCCAATTTGGAATATAACATCATGAACGGAGTTCCAAGTGGAAATGAATTGATATTGGAGGCAGGTGTTGGTAATTTGGAACCTTCACTGCAACATGCTAGAGGTATAGGGGGTGCTGCAGGTTACGGTCCAGTGGATGTTGCTCCCATAGGTGATGTGCCAAATCAACCTGCTCTAATGGGTGACTTGTCTGCCACTGGTATACCTTTGGAACAACTTAAACAGATGCTCTCTTCACAACTTGAATACTATTTCTCCAGGTAATACCTTCATTTGATCTTAACTTTACAAAAATTTCTATTGTCTATTGTTAACTGAAGTTTGTATTTTAGAATATTATTAATCATAAAATATTAAGTATTAATTAATTATTAATATTTACTTCAAATATTATTGTAATTATAAAATTTTTTAATTTGTTAGAATATTTTATAGTTGATACAAAGTAAAGTCATAGTATTTATTTACATAATCCTTAGTATATATAATTCCTCTTTTATCATATTTACTTTATGTATATCTGAAATTACATATTTATTTGAAAAATGAATTATCATTTAATTTTTAGATAATATCAAAGGAATAACATGAAAATGTAAAAATGACTAATATGTACTATTTGATATACAATTATTTATTTTACTTATTTACTGAATAATATTATGTATTATGTAGAATTATTTACTGGATTTCATTTATAATAAATTTATATTTTATCATATTGTATTCTCACTATCTTTTTTCTGTTTTTAGAGAAAACTTAGCTAATGATACATATTTATTATCACAAATGGATAATGATCAATATGTACCAATATGGACAGTAGCAAATTTTAATCAAGTGAAAAAATTAACGAAGGATATAAAACTCATAACAGAGGTTCTAAGAGAATCTCCAAATGTACAGGTTGATGAAGAAGGGCAGAAAGTAAGACCTAATCACAAACGATGCATTGTAATTCTTCGTGAAATACCAGATAGTACACCATTGGAAGATGTGAAGGTGAAAAAGAAACATACATACTCACATATATTCACATTATTTCTTTTATATATATGCATGTTATTTTCCCTATTGTATATTCATATAATTAGTAATATAAATTAAATAAAAAAATTAAATACGTTTAGATAGACTTATATAATAGCAATATAATACTTTTATACACAATAGTAATTTATTGTACTATTCATAATGTAATCTTTTGTGTTTTTTTCTGTTGTTCAGTTTTTCATAACACTGAATGTGAATAAAATAAGATTTTTAATTACAGAATTTATTCTCTGGGGAAGGGTGTCCAAGATTTATTTCATGTGAATTTGCCCATAATAGTTCTTGGTATGTAACTTTTGAATCTGACGAGGATGCTCAAAAGGCCTACAGGTTTTTACGTGAGGAAGTTCGGGAGTTTCAGGTAATATTCAATAAAAAATGATTTTTTATTTCCTAGTTTAATAAACATTATGAAGAATGTCAAATTATGCAATAATGTATTTATCCATTACTTATGCCTATATATTTTTATTTTACTTTTCTAAAAAGTGTTTAGTATAGCTAAAATATATATATATTTATTACTAATTAGTATATAATATAAACTAAATTTAAAGAATTAAACTTAAAATTCTTATACTATAAAAATAAAAATTTTGTAAAACAAGTAATTTCGTTTTAGAATAATTAATAATTCTAACTATTATTTATTTTTTATTAATTGCTTATATGATTAGAATAATTTTTTTAATCAATATAATTTATTTGTGTAACAAATAAAATACATTACAAATATAATTAGTAAATTATAATCAGTGTTTTTATTCCGTTATTTAATATTGATACTTCTGTTTAATTTAGGGAAAGCCAATAATGGCTAGAATCAAAGCTAAACCAATGAATAGGCTACCAATCCCAGCAGTTGCTAGTGTGGGTGGTATTAAAAATGGTTATAGAACACCACCACCACCACCTGTTTATGATCCAAATAGTTATACAACTGGTCAGCAACGTTTTCTTTATCCAAATGGTACTACTATGCCACAAACTACTATGCCGCCATATGCCAATCAGGTTCATTTATATGTAAGTAGACAAGATTTCATAAGAAATTCTAGTATATTTTTATTGAATATACCAATATTTCCTTTTATAGAGTTTATTGAATTTTTTGAACTATTAATATTTATGTAATAAATAATAAAAATGTTTATATGTTTTAATATGTCGTATTATATTAGAATATTTTAGCTATATAAGATTTAAGCTATTTTATATACTTTTTATAGCATCAACCATTTTATCCTCCTGGAATGATGCCTTGGGGACCTGCAAGTCCTGCATATTTCGACATGTCAGGTGTTTTTATGAATGGTATTACACCACATAATACGTTTAAATCGCATAACACAAGATTTCCTCGTCACAGGTATTGACATTAATAATTATTTTTAACAATATAGAAATATATATTAATTTTTTATTAAGAAAATTACATGTATTTTTTCATGTTATGATAGTATTTCATACAAAAACTACATTTCAAAATAATGTAAGCAGTAGTTTGGTTATATAATGACTTAAATATATACATAAGTGTAAATATATACATATATATATTTGTATATATATACATATGATACAGAAATAAACAAAGAAATGGATCTGAAAGACCAGGCTTGATGGGTGGCGGAGGTAATATGGTGCCAATGGGACGCACTTCACATCCGCCTATAAGTGGAGCACCAATATCTTTAGGAGCAACAGTTCCGACTTTTACTTCGAGCTTGCCTACGGTGAAGCCAACTTCTTCTTCCTACCAGACCGGCACAAAGTTCCACTCCTCACATACAACTGTAGCAACTGGAGAGGTTCCCTATAATAGCAGCCATTCGAAAGGATCCCAAGAAAATGACGCTCAAACTCTGGACTCTGGAGTACAATTTCCGCGTCATCGTATGCATCGTAGGACCAAAGACCAAGAATCATTATCAAAGGCTAATAGTAGCCCCTTACCGTCAATCAGAGAATCTGCCCCGGCCAGTAATAATAACACACAATGTAACCGAGGGGTACAATTCGATTTGGAAGCTTCTGCTTTCCCTCCTCTTCCTGGCCTAGATGCTGATCTTGCAAAATCCCATAATGCTTCAGTAGAAACTGTTGGTACAGATTGTACGCAGTCGCAGAATAGGCTTTCAGATGTAGTTAAAGGTACTGCAAAATTGAAAAGTATCAAAGAAAAAGAACCTACAGGAACTTCACAACAATATCATCAACAACCGACAAGTAATAGCAGTAGGTCTGCAAGTCCAGGGTCAAGTGCTGGTGGTCATGCTGGTTCGCTAGAAGCTCCAACTGGTTCTGGAAGTACATCAACTACTCCTGTTGCATCTACAAATGTCAGCTCTAATGCTTCTGCTAGCAACAATGACTCCACAGACATCGCTTTCAGCACCATCACTCTCACTCCCCCGTCATCTCCTGATAAGTGAGTGTGCTTTCTTCTTATACATACATACATACGTACAACGTACAGATATAAACACACACATACATACGTAATTATATACGTACACAAATACATTTAACCTGCATACATACATACGTTTATGTAGTTACATATGTATTATACACATATCAAATACATATACGTATATATGTTTGTATATGTACATACAGGATTTGTGTATGTGCAAGTGTGTAATAGGACATATATTCTATTTTTATTGTAAAAGCAAATAGTTGTTTAATTACATTTCTAAAGTATTGCTTATTATAAATTATTGTTGAAGTTCTTAAATTGCTTTTAATGATACATTGCATATATTATGTATATATGTATAAATATACACACAGATATATACATACATATAAACACGCGCGCACATACACACATATACATCAGAATGACTTATATTATACAGGCAGTCATATAGAGCCTGAAAAGATTGCTAAGCTGTGTTTGATAGTGTTGGCTGCATTATATGCGTGCTATGCTCTGTATGGTGGATGTGTATTAGTGAAAGTTATATAGTCCACCTATATTTTCATATCACCTATATAAGAAGGAAAGGGAAAGTAGCTATTCATGGTAGCTTGTTAGTTTCAGTATATATTATGTTCTGTTAGTATGATATTGTAATAACGTTAAAATTCATGCTTATTTACTAATTCATAAATAGAACGGATACAAGTAGTAAATTAATTACTGTGACAAAATAAGTAAGAATAATGAATACTGAAATATATGTTTTATTTTTGGAAAATGATAATTTTATATTATGTTAATAACAAGTAGTCCATGTATTATTTTTTAATTTGTCAATAATTAATAAAAGATATGAAACATATTTCATAATTACGCTATTTTATTTTTATTGATGTTTTATAAAACTTTTTAACACAATTACAAAAACATTTATGAACAATTCTTTTAATTTGAAAAAATAATAAATTTGTCTTAAACATTATTAATATATATCTACTATATGTAAAAATATTGCAATTGTGTAAAAAATTTGTTTACTTTTTTATAATTGTCAAACTTTCCCTTTCTTAATTATGTTATACTCATACATAGAGCGGTAAGAAATAGGTCTATCTTTTCTGAATTTACTGTTATTTTACTCTCTATGGTGGTTAATTTTGTAAACGTGCTCAGTTGTTCCAATTTGCCATTTATTTCTATTCATTGCTACATCTCTTTTCCCATCGAGTGATAAGTTGTTTAATATTGTTTGGAATGCCTCACTAGTATGGTTCTTTCACTGAAGAACAAATTTTTCAAATAAGAGCTGGTGCTCCATTCAATGAAAAAGCAAACTTTAATTTTAAAGTGTAAAATGCTCAAAATCGAGGTATCCATTTGATACTAGGTAGTCGGAAGTTTTACCATTCTTTTATGGTGATTAAATACGATAAAATGTTGCAATGCGTATGTATGCAAGAATGTATGCAGTACTATGTGGTAGCACAATTTATATTTCTTGCCTGTATTACTGCGGCAAATGAACAATACATATGAACTATTATATTATTCAGGGTTCTTTAATACATGAGTTTGTTATTTTATTATTATTATTAATTATTATTATTGTTATTATCACCATCACCATCACCATCGCGATCACCATCACGATCACCATCACGATCACCATCACGATCACCATCACGATCACCATCACCATCACCATCACCATCACCATCACCATCACCATCACCATCACTATCACTATCACCGTCACCATCACCATCACGATCACCACCATCACCATCACCATCACCATCACCATCACCATCACTATCACCGTCACCGTCACCGTCACCGTCACCGTCACCGTCACCGTCACCGTCACCGTCACCGTCACCTTCACCCTCACCATCACCATCACCATCACCATCACCATCACCATCACCATCACCATCACCATCACCATCACTACCACTACCACTACCATTACCACCATCACCATTACCATCACCATCATCATCATCATCACCATCACCATTACCTTCTTTATCATCACCACATCATCATCATCATCATCATCATCAACAACAACAACAACAATGACAACAACAATGTCAATGTCAGCAGTAGAATCATTGTTATTGTCATCGTCATTACCATTATCATTGTCATTGTTATTATTATTTTTGTTGTTATTATTATTATTGCTTTGTTATGATTATTATTATTACATATCATTATTGTTGTTATTGTTATTATTATTCTTTTTATTATTTTTCTAAATTATTCTTTTTATTATTACTATTATTACTATTAGTATTGTTATTATTATTATCATTAATGTTATTCTTATCATTATCGTCATCATCACCATCATCATCACCGCCATCGCCACCATCACCACCACCACCATCACTATCGTCGTCATCATCATCATCATCATCATCATCATCATCATCATCATCATCATCATCATCATCGCCACCATCACCACCATCACCATTACTATTATTATTATTATTATCGTTATTATTATTATAATTATTATCGTTATTATTATTATAATTATTATTATTATTATTATTATTATTATTATTATTATTATTATCGTTATTATTATTTACGAAGACAGGTGGAAGATATTCATAACATACCTAGCAGGATTCACATTGCCAGGTTATGTAAAATTAAGGTGTGTGACACTCGAATTAAAAAAAAAGGCCACCTCCCTTTACCACGGTGGATTCAAACTGGAACTTTTGTACCACTTTAGAGTGGGACATATTGTATTATGTTCTAATGGTTTTCTTTTATCCTTTTTGTTTTTATTTAACGTTCGCGATCTTTAAAGTATCTTTCATCTATACATCACAGCCTGGTTTACACATAAGAAGAAACTTCACCTAACTCTTACCTACGCATAATTCTATCGATGTAGTCTGCAATTACTTATCTAATTTTGAAAACGAGCATTGTTCTCTTGTCATTGAATCGCTCACAATCAAAAAGCAAGTGGCTCGCGTTATCACATTTCGTACCACAAAACCAGTATACTGGAGACATTACTTTCCTCATTCTCTCAGAAGTATTTCGTTAGGAACTGACTCATGTAGAAATTGTTATCCATAAAGGATCTTTATGAGCCTTATGATCCTTTGGCCTTCGTTCAAATTCCACTGTCAAAACTCTATTGCGGACTGGTCAATCGGGTTAACTTCAGTAACTACTGTTATCGTAAGTTTCGGCATTGAATGATAGGGGCACATAATTTCCTGTGCTATCCCTTGCCACTGGACAGATGTTATGGATGACCTATATTAACTTTCATTGCATATTTCTGCTTCATAGAGTACAATAGATTAGGCTCTTGATGTCATTAGCCTGTTGTACGGTTCTAGACATTGGGTATTGGTATGATAGTAGAAATTCTTTCTTCTATATGAATATAATAATTTCGATTTTTTAAATCGCAAATTAGAGTTCGTGATATTTTATCCATTTCCGCATCATAATCCTTCTCATGATTTGATTTAGTTTTTGTTGTGTCTGTTCGTCATTGTGGGCAGTGAATATAATTATGCGTCCGCGAGATGCAGGCACAACGTATATACATCCTCACGGCTGACAAACTCCGTTGACACTTCTATGATTACAAGAAGTGACTGCTATTGACCGAAAACGGTGCTAAAGATCATCGGCGGGCCGTAACGAGACCGAGTGAATCTTTCAAGAATAATGTTAGCTTTCTGTTTCTTAATAGCTAACATTTAGATTGAAAGTCTACGCCGATGCTGCCATTATCCTATATCGCTCAGTCTCGCTACAACCCGCCGATGATCTTTGTCATTGTCTTTGGCTAATAATGACCACTGTCTGTGATCATGAGAGTTTCAGTGGAGTTAATCAGCCGTGAGGATGTAAATACACTGTTGCCTTCTTTTTGTGTGCGCATAGTAGCTTATAAGAAACCCTGCTGTCGGCATCTTTGTATGGTGTAGTGATACAAAATTTTCCAAAGAATGGATCCCAATATCGATCCTAACGTAACTTTAATAATAACTTCTTTTCCCTTTGGTTTGTCTTCTGTCTTATATACCAACTAACAATTTTTCACATAATCTTTTATCATCATTAAGAGATATCTTGATACATTAAAGTGTCGCTCCACTTCGACAAATTAAATATGTTCTTTCTGTTGAAAATCACTAACAAGGTTAATGATTGAACTTGATACGTCTTCTTCGCTCTTCTTACAACTTTGATAGCTCTTGCAATTGCATTGATCGAGTGTATCAAACTTTTGAATTACTACCTTGTAGTTCTTTCTCATTACATAATATTTGTCAATTGCAGACCTTGCTCTATCGGATGGTCCTGTCATGTTTTGCGACCTTATACTCTGCGGATATTACAGCAGTCTCTGATTTATTCCTGTCATTTTCGTGATCAGGTTCTTTTTTAGTACTCTAACGTAGTATTTCTAACCTGTGATGAGGCAATAGCCAGGCTACTTATTTCGCTCGTTTATTTTACTTCTTTTTGCATTTTTTTTTTGTTCTTTGAGCTGAATGTAGTGACTTTTAAGCGCCTTCGACCTGTGTTTAGCAAACGAGTAACCTACAGTTTATTTCCTATGTCCATATTGATATTTCTTTGTTTACAAGTGGCTTGTCGTATGGACCAGGATCATGAATTTCAGTTGTTCATGCTTATATCAGACTCTTCGGTTTGTCTTTCCGATTTTTGAAATTCGTCTTTACCCAGAGTCACTTCTGCTAGAGTTACATGTTATCCCTCGGTTTAAGGGAGCCATCCGCTTGCTTCTTTTTTTATTTGAACGTACCATTGGAATTCGTTGAAAATTTTCCTCTAAATTACACACACCAGTGTGTTTATCTTCGAATAGTTTATCATCGGAGTTTCTTCCGTTAGTTTCTACATGTGTTGAAGAGACATCACACAAATGTTCTGGTCACCGCATTGTCCTTCGTACGTAACGAGTTTCCACCATACGTCACGGGAAGGACATATTGCTACGCAAAATTGACAATCTTATGCGAATTATCATTATCATCATCTTCATCATCACCATTACTACTATTATTGTTATTATAATAATTATTATTTATTATTATTATTTATTATCATTTATTGTCATCATCATTATCATTATCATCATCATGACCATCATCGTTATCATTTTCATTTCATGATTACCACCGTCATCTTCATCTTTATCATTATCATTATCATTATCATTATTATCACCGTCACAATAAATAATAATAGCGACAAACAAATTTTTTTCATATGTGGGAAACTGTGGTAATCTTTCAGAGATACTTGAGGGTGTCAGCACTCACTAAGCGTCAGGAATTTATATCCACTAAAACTACAAATTCAAAAAACTGACATATATCACTCTGCCGACCGCTTTCGTTTTTCTTCGGGCTAGTATGTCGCGTTTTGCGCTCATTAAGGCGTCTTTTATTTCACGATCCTGTTTCCGCCCTGTGTCTCAGTCTCTATGACGAGAAATGTTGGAGAGTAGACTGCATCATCGCGTGTATCGAAGAGCTATCCCTCTATCTCCACGAAAATTGCTGCGATGTTCCACTCATCCTCGTTTTTGACCATATTCGACTGAGTTCTCCAGTTTGATCCTTTTGAGTGACCAGCGATCGCACACGAAGAACACGTAGTTCACGCCATCCTGGCCAATGTCGCACGTGCAAGGTTAATGCATTAACTTCCTTATCTTATGGGGGTACGAGCAAAAGAAGTCATGTCTAGAGAAGAATTGGATTAGATAGAAGTTGACCTCACCGAATTGACATTCGACCTAAGCTGCTAGCTAGCTTATGAGTCTCGCTATCCATCGCATCCTCTGGTTGCACTCCCAGTGCTCCTGTTAATGCTCCAGCCAACACTTCATTGTGCGGTACTTGGTCTTCTTCTTTGTTTCCACGGCATCAACCGACTTTAGCCCGTATATCCATTTGCATTCTTGGACAAGCAGATCGATTGGCAGAACTTCGACGATCACCAGTATTGTGAGTTTGAACACCGTACAGTAGAATTACGTGATTCTAAACGTTCTTCTCCACTGCACTGTGGCCATGCACTTCTTGTACCAATATTTTCAGGATGGATTGCGTGATCGACATGCGTAATTTCCTCGTACTTGGTATGGGCAAGGTTATGGACACTGTTGCCGCCTTGTCTGTTATATTCTTTACTCGCTAGAGAGTCAGTTTCCTATCCATCATTATTTCAAGATGCCTGACCACACCGCACGTTTAAATGGTCTTTTTGTCTGTCAGCATAGGCATAAGTGTCACCTTTTTTATGACGAGTAGATCTATCTTTGTCCTTAATCGCAGACACCTACAAGTCATAATTGTTCATTCAACGGCTGACTTGTTTTAAAACGTGAATCGACTTCGTCGACATCAATTCCACACTAAGTGCAACTATTATTAGTGCACAGTTGTCAGCGTATTTTATCATGAAAGTGTCCTTTCACATCACTATATGGAGGAAGTTGTGATACATGATATTCCAGAGGTCCGGGCCCAGGATCAAATTTTGCGCAACGCTAGAAATGGTTCTTTGGCTGTGGATTCTCTCTGTCGTATCCAATAGTACAACTCTGTCTCTCAATTTCTTTATCACCCGAAGGAAGTATTACAATACCCTGAATACTGCTTTAAAGCGGGCAACGTGTCACTCCATCTAGCCAAGTTGTATGCGTTTCTGACGTTGAACGTCTCTAATAAAACTACACGCCGCGAGTGACGGTTTCTACGATGCTTCTCTTATATGATTCTGACGACTTCCATTATCACATCAACTGCGGATGGTCTCCTCTTGAAACCATATTGCTGATCTGACAAGATCCCTGGTTGCCTGGATGATGGACGTCTGGCGTGCTTTCAGTAATTTCTTGTACAGTTTCCCTGCTGTGAATAATAATAATGATAATAATAAGAATAGAATACTTATTATTATTATTATAACGATGATAAAGAAATAATAACAACAACAACAATAATAATAGTAATAATTGTAATGATTATAATAATAATATAATAATAATAATAATTGTAATGATTATAATAATGTAATAATAATAATAGTAATAACAACAACAATAATAATGATCGTCATCATCGTTATTATCATTTTTATTGCCATTGTCGTGTATATCATTACCATTATTTGTACCGTTATATGATTATCAGTATCATTTTTTCAGTGAACATCTGCATTCTTCCTATTGACATTTATTGTTGTTATTACCACTACTAACACACCTTATGTTGCTATTATCGTCTTTTACTTTATGACTATTGTTAAAGTATAACTATTCGTATTAATATTTTTACAAAAGTCTTTCTCGTTAATATTACTGTTACCACTTCTGGTTGTTATGTACCCCATATTCTTTTTATAATCTTGGATCATTATTATGATTTTTATTCCATTATTGTAATTACTATGATACATATTGGTACTGCTATATAATTTGTATTTTCAATGACACTACTTTCCACATCACTATTACCCTTATTGCTGTTATCATTGTATTGTTATTGTTATCAATGTTGGTACCAATTTTTTATTTATTATTATTATTATCGTCAAAGTCATCATTTTTATAGTATTTATCACCATTATGGTAATAAAATTATTATTATCTTCATCATAATAAACTTTATCATTATTATTCATTACTAATACTATTATTATTATTATTACAACTATAAGTATAGTTACTTCTGCTGCTGCTATCGTTATTACAAATACTATTATTATTAGCACCTATTACTATTATTATTACTAACTGCTGCTACTACTTCTGCAAATACTATTACCACTACTGTTTCTACTACTATTGTTACTAATGTTATTACTACTGTTGCAGTTATTAATGCTACTATCAATATTATCACTAATGCTATTACTACTATCGCCACTATTAATATTAATATTATTATTGCTACCACTGCTACTAATACTGTACTATAGTATATAATATTGCTATAGATTATATTACTATTATTACTTTATTGCTTCTACTATTGCTACTGTTATTGTTATTGCTAATGACTACTGTTGGCACGAATCCCATTACTGACGTTACTGCTATTATCATTATCATTACCCCCGCTCCTCCTCCTCATGCTGCTCTTCCTCCTCATTCTCCTCCTCCCCTCCTCCTCCTCCTCCTCCTCCTCCTCCT
>NW_016909275.1:932969-935398 GCF_001483705.2 Eufriesea mexicana | reverse complement strand
CCACCTCCACCTCCACCTCCACCTCCACCTCCACCTCCACCTCCACCTCCACCTCCACCTCCACCACCACCGTCACCGCCACCACTACCACCACTACCACCACTACCACCACTACCACCACTACCACCACTACCACCACTACCACTACCACTACCACTACCACTACCACTACCACTGCCTCTTCCTCAATCACTACTGCTACACTACCGTTACCACACTATTACAACTACCATAACTACCTCGATTATCACCACCACCACTACCACAATCACAAACACTACCACTATCACCACCAACTATTACTACTACTAGTACTACTACTACTACTAATGTTACTGTCACTGTCAATACTACTAATATTACTGCTATTGCTGCTACTGCTATTGCTAATACTGTTATTATCATTCATTATTATAATATTATGTTATGTTATATTATCTTAGATCACATTTTATCATAATATATTATATTATACTTTATTATATATTATATTATATTACATTACAATTATTAACTGTTCATTTTCAAATTATTTTTAGATGCATTTCAATTAAATTCTTAATTTTTAATATAAAGTTAAGATGTAATATTTGGCACATGAATATAATAAAAGGCATGGTTCATTATCAATGAATGACTATAGATTCATTGTCAGTGAAAGTAAATAAATAATGTGTATACATGGTTCATTAAATAAGTTTTGCAATTGTGCAAGACCCATTCCCTTAACTATGTAGTGATAAATTTTTTTTTTTTTTGTGGATGAAATGTATATAATAGTGGCTGTTTTATATTTGTGCATGGTACTTTAAGGTGCACAGTCATAATTGTTTAATATGTATTGAATATATGTCTATTATACTTATGCACGTTCAGGTTTAGTCCTTTATTATTGAAATGCACCGCTGACAGATCTGTAAAGACTGACGATTCGAACATGGTGAACGGAGTGGACGAGGCTGTTTCAAATGCACACACAGTGGAAGATTCTGAACAAGTATCTAGGTGTGAATGTAATGTCTCTACTGCCTCACAAAATTCCCAATCTCAAGTGGGAGTGTCTTCTACTTTCCCTGTTGTAAGTATATTCCTGTTTATATATTATATATAATTTGTACATTTTTCTTCCAAAATAAATTGTATAACAATATATGTAATACTTCATTATATAATACTATAGTTAGACAAATAGTATTGAAAAATTAATGTAAAAAGTGTAAAAATATCTTACTAAAATAATTTAGAAACATAAATATTGTTTTATTTTTACTAATAGCATATAGGAATTTAGCAATTTAGCATTGATATATATAACTTTCATAATTATTTAAAAAATGATTATAGTTAATAACCACCATTAACCAAATAAAATTTTTAAGATCGTGTTATATAGAACATTTTGTGTTTATATAAGTGGGATTTCAGTTTGTAATATATATTTTTCATTATAGGATCTTACAAGACCGAGTTATGCCCAAGTAGCACAACACTGTCGCGAACTACCTTGTACAAAACATAAGACAGATGAAAGGGATGGAAATGTGTAAATCAATATGTAAGTAAAAATCTTTTTTGTTAGTTATTTAATTTTTATTAATTTTTATTTTTATTTTATCAGTTAATACTATCCAAAAATTCTAAACAAAATTTTAAATAATATATAATGTTAAAGAGATAGTGAAACAAATATTATTGCAGATACAATCGCAGTGAATTTCAATATTTAGCTGTTATTCTTCATCTGGATTATATGGATTATGTACCACTGCTTTTATCCTACACTGGATATAGTGGGTATGAAGAAAACTTTTTACATTGTACAGTGACTTCGCCTACAATGAATGTGGTATCAATTAACTATGAAACATAAAAAAAATTGTTTGAAGAAACTCTAATTCGCTGCATATTTAAAAAAAAAAAATACGTTTGCTGGCAGGATAATACATTGTGTAGAAGAGTATTGTTATTGCTTTGGTTCTGTGATTTTGGAGGTACATATTTGTTAGCTTGTAAAAATGTTAAACTTTCATAATCATAATCATCATCATCATCATCATCATCATCATCATCATCATCATCATCATCATCATCGTCGTCGTCGTCGTCGTCGTCATTGTTGCTGTTATTGTTGCTGTTGTTATTATTACTATTATTATTATTATTATTATTATTATTATTGCTGCTGCTACTACTACAATTACGGCTACTTCTAATGTTACTGTTGCTCCTCTTACTACTATTTATACTATTATCATTACTATTACTGCTACAACTATTGTTTTTACTACTGTTACTGTGACTAATACTAGTATTATTACTATTGCTGTTGCTCCTACTATCGCTACTACTATTACCACTATTACAACCATTATCAGCACTGCGACTACCAATAACACCGCCACCACCACCGTCACCGCCACCGCCACCGC
>NW_016909275.1:885942-932654 GCF_001483705.2 Eufriesea mexicana | reverse complement strand
CTCCACCTCCACCTCCACCTCCACCTCCACCTCCACCTCCACCTCCACCACCACCGTCACCGCCACCACTACCACCACTACCACCACTACCACCACTACCACCACTACCACCACTACCACCACTACCACTACCACTACCACTACCACTACCACTACCACTGCCTCTTCCTCAATCACTACTGCTACACTACCGTTACCACACTATTACAACTACCATAACTACCTCGATTATCACCACCACCACTACCACAATCACAAACACTACCACTATCACCACCAACTATTACTACTACTAGTACTACTACTACTACTAATGTTACTGTCACTGTCAATACTACTAATATTACTGCTATTGCTGCTACTGCTATTGCTAATACTGTTATTATCATTCATTATTATAATATTATGTTATGTTATATTATCTTAGATCACATTTTATCATAATATATTATATTATACTTTATTATATATTATATTATATTACATTACAATTATTAACTGTTCATTTTCAAATTATTTTTAGATGCATTTCAATTAAATTCTTAATTTTTAATATAAAGTTAAGATGTAATATTTGGCACATGAATATAATAAAAGGCATGGTTCATTATCAATGAATGACTATAGATTCATTGTCAGTGAAAGTAAATAAATAATGTGTATACATGGTTCATTAAATAAGTTTTGCAATTGTGCAAGACCCATTCCCTTAACTATGTAGTGATAAATTTTTTTTTTTTTTGTGGATGAAATGTATATAATAGTGGCTGTTTTATATTTGTGCATGGTACTTTAAGGTGCACAGTCATAATTGTTTAATATGTATTGAATATATGTCTATTATACTTATGCACGTTCAGGTTTAGTCCTTTATTATTGAAATGCACCGCTGACAGATCTGTAAAGACTGACGATTCGAACATGGTGAACGGAGTGGACGAGGCTGTTTCAAATGCACACACAGTGGAAGATTCTGAACAAGTATCTAGGTGTGAATGTAATGTCTCTACTGCCTCACAAAATTCCCAATCTCAAGTGGGAGTGTCTTCTACTTTCCCTGTTGTAAGTATATTCCTGTTTATATATTATATATAATTTGTACATTTTTCTTCCAAAATAAATTGTATAACAATATATGTAATACTTCATTATATAATACTATAGTTAGACAAATAGTATTGAAAAATTAATGTAAAAAGTGTAAAAATATCTTACTAAAATAATTTAGAAACATAAATATTGTTTTATTTTTACTAATAGCATATAGGAATTTAGCAATTTAGCATTGATATATATAACTTTCATAATTATTTAAAAAATGATTATAGTTAATAACCACCATTAACCAAATAAAATTTTTAAGATCGTGTTATATAGAACATTTTGTGTTTATATAAGTGGGATTTCAGTTTGTAATATATATTTTTCATTATAGGATCTTACAAGACCGAGTTATGCCCAAGTAGCACAACACTGTCGCGAACTACCTTGTACAAAACATAAGACAGATGAAAGGGATGGAAATGTGTAAATCAATATGTAAGTAAAAATCTTTTTTGTTAGTTATTTAATTTTTATTAATTTTTATTTTTATTTTATCAGTTAATACTATCCAAAAATTCTAAACAAAATTTTAAATAATATATAATGTTAAAGAGATAGTGAAACAAATATTATTGCAGATACAATCGCAGTGAATTTCAATATTTAGCTGTTATTCTTCATCTGGATTATATGGATTATGTACCACTGCTTTTATCCTACACTGGATATAGTGGGTATGAAGAAAACTTTTTACATTGTACAGTGACTTCGCCTACAATGAATGTGGTATCAATTAACTATGAAACATAAAAAAAATTGTTTGAAGAAACTCTAATTCGCTGCATATTTAAAAAAAAAAAATACGTTTGCTGGCAGGATAATACATTGTGTAGAAGAGTATTGTTATTGCTTTGGTTCTGTGATTTTGGAGGTACATATTTGTTAGCTTGTAAAAATGTTAAACTAAGGTATTAATCTTTTAATTCCTTTCTCCTCTCCCCTTTCATAGCACAGGGCCGTAACTGGGAAATGTTTATCTTTGTGCCAAACCTTGCTATGTGCGTACAGCTTAATGAATGTTCAGAGTGCAACGAAATTTATTCTCAAACAGAATTCTGATTAAAAAAAAAAAAAGAAAAAAGAAAAAAAGAATGTAATTTTTAAAACAGATAAATCATATGGATGCTTAATTTGAAAAAAAAAGAATAATTTCTGTTTTCTTGTAATTTTCTATATTTCATTTACATTATTTGTAGGCAAGATTTGCATATTTTCCAGAATATTAATGACAATTATAATGAATGACATCAAAATGTAAACAGTTAGTATACAAATGAAAAATTTACCCTATCATCTGAGTTTTTATTTCTATGTAAAATGTAAAAATTCAAAATGAAAGAAAAAATTAAAAGTGCTCTACTGATGAAATATATTTTATTCATGGTCTCACTACTATTGCATATGGTAATATATGTTAAAATACTTTAATTGAGGAAAAACAAAGATTATTAAAATTTATCATAGTTTTTAAATCTATCATAACAGCATACTAGTAAAATTTTATTTTGTCACTATATTTAACACTAACAAAAAAGTCAAACATTTTGTAATCATTCTATAAGTAATAGAGTGTCTAAAATGAAGTGGTATCATTTTACGCATGAATTAAAAGTTGATATTATATTTTCTTTATTATGCGTATACATGCTTAATAATTAATATTTTTCATCATTTTTATTATTAACAAAAGCATTTAGTTTATTATACTTATCGAATATATTAGAAAATACAAACTAAAGTAATTATTTATTTTATAATACTATAACTATAATATTATATAATAAAAGTATAAATTCGGTAAAATTTATTCAGAAGATTATTGGTAGTTTTTAAGACATGATACATACAAAACAAAAAATAATATGAAGCAGGAAAATTAAATTAGAATATTAGCATACTTTGAAAATATAACATTCCCTGTTGCCTCAAATACATTCTAGTCTCTACTAGAAGCTTTAAAATCTTTGTTTTAAAATTAATTTTGTTTTAAATTACAAGTAAATAAAAATTAATGAATTACCTGTTGTTATTGATATTCTGGAAATGATATTAAATAGATTTTAGTTTTGTATTCACCTCAAATGAAAAGAAAAAGATAATTGTTGTGACATGTTTAGGCACCTATTTACGGCACTGACTTTTCTTTTTAATATTACTGTTACATAAGATAACATACAATTTAGGATTATGCTTTGGCAAGTAATATAAGAGTTGTCTGAAACATGGTCTTTGAGCACACGTTTAAGTGCCTCAAAATGTTGTGTATATTACAGGAGCTTGGCTTTAGATGTTATATAATTACATGTACCTATACATTATAGTAAATAACGCATATGATATATTTGTTACTGATATGCGTACAGAAATTAAAGTAATGAATATTAAAGGAAAACCAATCTCCTGAACTATAAAACAATTACCAACATGTATAATTATACTTTACATTTATAATACTGCCTTTTAATTTTTTATATCTGAAATGATTAGTCGCAATGTTGGATATACAGAAAAATTTATTGTGAACTGTAAATGCATTAAGATATTAATTACTTCAGTTTAAATCGTGGTGCTGTAAACACTTTGCTTTAGTCTCAGTCTTGTAGCACAACTTATATTAATTGTATCTCGATGATACCTTTAAAATCTGATGTAATACAATTATTTACATTGAAAAGCAAGTACGATATATTTAACATACACACATAAATATCTTTTCATTAGTAAATTCACTAATTCGAAGTTACAAAGTTTAATATTTCATATTATTTTTATTTGACATAAATATGTCACTTTCTTTTTCTTTTATCTATTATTTTTGCTTTCTTTCTTTTTCTTGTTTTAATCAGGTGTAACATAAATAAGAACATAAATCAAATTTAGGTATTTTAAAAAAAAATTTAATTAATTATTACTATAAAATTGTTTAATTTTCTTCTAAATTTATTATTTATTATTTAAACTTTATTATCAGTAAATATGCCATGGTACATAAATATTAATTTTTAATTATATCAGTTAATAATAAAGTTCATTTTCTATAATTCTATAAAAGATAAATCGTCTCATCAACGGTACATCGTGTGTACAGTATTTTTATTCCAAATAAGATCGATATTGTTTATTGCTATGTGTATTTTTATATCTTAATATTGAATAAAAATAATTAAAGGAGAAATACTTAATAATTAAATGGTATAGTAATTCGTCAATTAATTTGTTTAGTTTATATATAATGTATATTAGTGTGAATTTACTGATAAAAAGATTAATATAAATACAAAAGATACGCGCGCGCGCGCGCGAACACATACACGAATACACACGTATATATATATATATATAAAATTGGATAAGCATTAACATTTCTTGATAATGGAGTTTTAGAAAACATACACAATGTTAAAGTGATTTGTCTTACTTTATGCGTTTCCCCATAAATTATGTATAGCTAATTATGTGTATGCTTTGAATATTCGTTTTAATTATCGCTACAGATTATATGTAAAAAAATTTGAAAGTTGATTCCTCTCTATACATTGTCTTTACTAAATGTATGGAATTTAATGTAAGAAATGCTAAACTGTTGGTATATTATATACCTGTATAATATAAAGTGAGAAATAGACGCACCAATACCTTGGATCTTAATAATCACTTGATCTGTTAACAGTTACAAATCATAATGTTATTTAACGTAATTATTTTGTAAAATCAAGTGCTGATACATTTTGAGCCTCATGTAAGGAGAGCTGATATAGTGAAAGTTTTTATGCTGACAGTGTAATTAAAATGTAAGGTATATAATGATTTCAAGTTAACGTGGTTTGAATGGTCCAGGGTAAGGGTGGCATGCTAGGATAAAATTGTGATTGGAATGTATGGAAAAAAGGTATATTAGAACTCTGTTCTTTTTTAATAATCTCGTCACAAAATCGTGGCTGATAAACTTACGTTAACTCATTCATCAGAATAAACTGTGATTAGATTGAAGTCCAACAGAAATACAATGTATAATGTACTCCGTTTCATAGGCTACAGGCCTAGAAAGTCTGATTTTTTAACTACTATGAAAACTTGTGTATTATAATATGATCTATGACGTTTGTTTATTACTATGTAAAGTGACAAATTTCAAAATTAAACATTAATTACTGTTATTGGTTTTGCTTTTACTTTAACAACTTTAAATCTCACATTACGTTAAATGTACTTTTATTCGTTAGACATTGTATAGATGAAATTTAGATAAAATGGCCTAGTATTGTGAATAAAATAGAAAAAAACTGGTATTTCAGTAAATACGGTGGTAATTGATGTATTTGTATACAGATAAAGAGAACCATTTCTGCATGCAATTTTATTCAGGACATAAAGAAACTGCCACTATCTTTGTAATAAGAGACTGACAGTATCTTTACACAAGATGCAGATTCGACTAAAATTACGAGATCTCTAAAGTATTATTCCACAAAAGACAACAATTATTTGCATTTACAAACTGAAAATAAAGACTTCGTACGTTACAAGGAATCAAATCAAATTATACATATTTAATATCTATTAATTAAATATTTGAGATACATCAAACATTACCTCACAAATAGCATTACTTCAAAATTAAGTGAATAGTAGTTACAAAATTAAGTAAATATTACAAGTTGTATATTATGATTTTATAAATTATAAAATATCACAAATACTTTACTTGGTATATAACCAAATGTGAGAAAATTACAAAAAATTATTTTGGGTCATTATTAATATTATTTGAAAAGTAATGATATTCTTTTGCGAAATATGATGTCGATAATTAATAATGTACGATTATACTGTGTAATCACTTAAAACTTTATTGTCTTCCCTTATTATCTTATATTAATACTTCGTACGTTATTGATAGAATTTAACGTCAATTATTAGGTTTCTGTTTTCATTATTTAAGATGTGTTTGTAGTAGAATATAGCAACAGAAACTTATCACTTTGTCTAGGTATATAATTCCTAATATGTAAAAAACATCTACATATTTTATAGTATTTATTCATTTTATATTTAATTTTTTTATGTTATTTACACAAAATTCTGTAAAACAGAGAAGTTACAGAATTTTAACACAACCATTTAACAAGAATAAGTGAATTGTACTTTTCTTAGAATTTAAGTTTCTATTTTGATCAAAATGTGTAAAATTAATAGATAATATTGGACTTACATTAAAACCAATTATTTACGTACATTAAACTTACAATCATTCTTGAAGGTATAATTATTCTGTTACTTAAACAATTATGAATTAATAAAATCGAAAGTAGTTTAAATTATATATGCCAGGCTGAATAAATCGAAATGTTTCAAATTGAAACTTTAAGAATATTACATTTTTTATCGCATATGTGCAATGATTTTCCTAATGATTTTAAGCAAAGTATAAAGTATACAGAAATAACACAATAATACAACAATTTTTTTAAAGTATTTGTAACTACTATAATGACCATTTTTGCAAATGACTATAAAGGATATTATAAATAAATACAAATGGAATAATATAATGAATTAAACATTTAGTATCTGGAATATTACCAATGCATAAGAACACGACATGGTATACATATTAAACAACATTAAAATAACTATAAATAATTTATTACGTACATTTATAAACTAATTTGGTGAACATTCCTAGTAAGATCTTCATTTGTTAGTCTCTCGCGTATGATAATGTATGTAATTCAGTAATGTCATGTTATGCACGATGACAAAATTATAATTTGTATATAAGATTTATTTATCATACTGGGCACTGGACTACAATGTCTAAAATAATTAACAAATTTTCAGAAAGTATATGCAGAAATTCTGGGCTAATGGGTTTTTATTTGTACATTATAAATATTTAGTTCTTCTGCATGGTACGACACATATAACAAGAAAGTCTACGCGTAAGATTTATACAATTAATATTGCATATTATAATACATATGTGCATTTACATGTCGACTTACGTATGGAGCCGTACTACGTTAAACATGATTGTTTAAGTTTGAATAGAAAATACTACAACAAATGTAATTGTGCTCAAATGAAGAAAAATTAATTGATGAAAATATGTTACGTCACGAATGATGTTAAATAAAATTTGATCAAAATGATCGAAATAGAATCATGCAAATGTTAGAATGTAGTAATACGAAATACGAACAGCGGTTGTTTCTAAAACATCTGAACATTTATTAATTGATCAGATATACTTCATGCAATTTCAAATAATAATTATACATATACAATACTTTTAATAAAGCGTTAAAATTTATATATTCTATACAGATGACACACTCTTATCTCTCATATATACAGATCGTGTTAAATGTGACATGAATTACAAGCAAGAAATTAACATACATGCAACATATTTTGTTGTAATAAAATTACTTTATATATTTGGGTCCAAATTGTTTATAACATAAGTTACAAAGATATGATCTTCAGTATAATTTAAAACGCTTTTTCAGTAATATTAAATGTTTAACTAAAGTAACAAATTATGACTAAAAAAATTCAATGTCAATTTAAAAATCATTTTTAAATTATTTAGGAACAGCATTAAAAGATAATGCGATAATTCTTTTATTTGGTTCATTAATTGGTTGGTCAATTACATTTATTATATTAAAATATTCAAATATTAATATTTTGTATTCTTTTCAAATGATAAAAGATGAGAAATGTTCTCGTTAATTACACCGTTGCTCCTGTAATACCTGTAATACGTGGTAATACCATCAGTTACATATATTGCGGACGAACTCGTTGTACGTTCAGTGCCTTTTTACATATATTTATATGTATGTAAAAATCAATTGATCTTTTTATATTTATCAATATCTTCCAATTTTCACGTGAAGGAGTTCGCACGATATGAAATAATCTGTCGAAAAACTCTTATATTCCCTGCCGATCAAAACAGAAGATAGAAAATGTAAAACTTAATTGAACGTTGGTTTATTATGTGTAGATATGAGTACACGGAATAAGCCAAATTTGAATTAAGAATATTTACGTATGCATACATACCTACATACATACATATATAATTTAGCATTAGTGTGCTTAATTTAAAGTGCATAATTTTTAAAGGTACACGCATATTTTTATAAATTTCGGTATTGATACGATGGTTTGCTATATAAATAAATAAGCAAATAAATAAATAAACAAATAAATAAATAAATATATATATAATATAAATATATACAAAAATGTATAGAAGATATGTAAGGATATATGCGATCTATGACAAATGATATATACATGATATATACATAGTTGTATCTTATAAAAAAAATAAATATGAAAAGAAAAGACAGGAAGCTATATGTATTAGCTATACATATTAACTCATGGCGCAGCGTATAAAACGAAATTCAATTACACGCATACTTTTATGTTTGATGTGTGAACATTTTCGATGTATCTGTAATCATATATTTGTACATAACAGGTTCATTTGTTGCGTCCATTATGTGGTTAGAAACTACTTTGTACATAATATAAATACACAATAAACGAATGAATAAATAAATAAATGTACCAAACTTTAAAAGGTAAAGATATATATTATTTTACTATTTAATAATTATAAATTATTTTAAGAACTAAAATAAATAAATATATTATGCCGATAATGTACGAAGTATATTAATTTATTTATTATTTAAGTTACTTTTTAATAATTCTATTTTTTTTCTATGATTTCATATAATTAGTTATACTATTTACACTATAAAAATCATTATTTACACTATTCTATATGTTTAACGTTTGAATTTATTTACTTCAAATAAATAAAAAATAAAATATTTAATAGAGTTAAGAAAATTCGAATTCAGTATTACGTTGATTTAAACTAGTTATAAGCCAAATATCCCAAGAAATTTCCATTAAACACTTTAATGATGTTTAGAAGTGTTAACATTTTTAAATTAAATGTAATTTGTATTGAAGTCTTTTATTGAAATCGGGGAAATAATATATTTAAAAAAATACTAATATTTTTGTCACATGTATTAAATTTTAATGTTAAATAAATGTCTAATTTAAAATCTTAATGTTAGTTAAAATATTTTAATTATTTGTACAATATACAATGTAATTAATATTGAAGTATCTGTAGATACTTATGTTACGGTCATAATATAAAATAAATGTAAAATTGAATCATATTGCACGGAATGTGACCAATAGCTGTCGTGTATCAAGTGATCTTGAGTTTAGAAGTAAAAAATGACATTTTGTACATATTTACTTGATTATTATTAACATAAATAATTATTTAACATTTTTCATGTATTGAATAGTTAAAAAATACTACTACATGCTGTAATTTTTGTAATCCAGTATACATAAACATAACCTATATTAAACATAATGATACATCTAACTGATAGTATTGAATAATATTTATATAATTCAAAAGTATAATAAATAAATGTTAGTGGTGATAATGGTAAAAGATTATATTATGAATTTTATATTTTAGAAGCATTAATTGTTGTGTAATAAAATATATCAAAGAAATTAATACTGTGTTATAACTTATCCCTAATAATAATTTGCCTAACATTTACAAAATTATCGGTGTGTGTCAAATAGATTCCAAAATGAAATATTCTACATCACCACCAGTTAGTAGGTGTAATTCACCCGGTCCAATTGAGACAGGATCAAATTTACCTATGCCAGTAACTTACAGGTACAAAATGATGTGTTCAATTATAATATAATTTTATCTCTGGAATAACAATATTGTTATAAATGTGTTTTAGGCAAGATTGTATGGGTGCAGCAACAAAATGTTACAAATACTTAAGAAAATTATTAAAATTTGAACAAATGGATTTCGAATTTGCTTTATGGCAAATGATTTTTTTATTTATATCACCACAAAAAGTATATAGAAATTTTCAAAGTAGGAAACGTAAGTTCCTGTGTTTATAAGGTAATATCATAATATACTGTTATTACGAAAAATATCATTGTTTTCAGAAACAAAATCACAATTTGCAAGAGATGATCCTGCATTTTTGGTACTATTAATGTGTTGTCTATGCATATCTTCCATTGGTTTTACTATAGTTTTGGGATTAGGATTTCTTCAATTTGTAAAGCTATTATTTTATATGATATTCATTGATTATCTTGCAGCTGGTTTAATTGTAGCAACAGTTTTTTGGTAAATTTAAAATATATATTATTATTATTGTTATTATTGAAAATATGGATTATACGTTAATCTTATAAATTTCATGTATACATATATCAGACATACACATACACATACACATACATGTGTATGTATTTTTATGAAAAATATTAATAAAGAATTTTTTCCAATTTCAGGTTTGTAACAAATCGTTACTTAAGGATTGATAAAACTCAAGATGTAGAATGGGGTTATGCATTTGATATACATTTAAATGCATTTTTTCCACCATTAATCATACTCCATATCGTACAGTTATTTTTATATAATGGTAAAACTTGTTACTTACTTACTAATATAATTTCAATCTTTTTTCTTTTTTATTCCAATACTTTTTTATTTTAGGTCTTATAAATTATGATACATTTTCGTCGCGATTTATTGGAAACACAATCTGGTTAATAGCTGTTAGTTATTACATTCATATAACATTTCTGGGTTACACAAGTAAGCTTATATAAATTTAGTATTATATACTCATATATTATTCAAATAATTATAATGTTTTAATTCATAGAAAAAGTTAATAAATTTTTTATATTTATTTTAGGTATGGAAATACTTCACAAGACACAGATTATACTGACAACATTACCAATAATATTACTAATATATATTATGACATTATGTGCAAGTATTAATATTAGTTATTTAGTCATGGAATTTTATCATTATCGAGTTGTTTAAATAAAATTTGTTGTTTTCTTACAAAAATTGATTTTAAATTAATTTTTGATACATGCTTTCGTGCATCAAAAATGAATAAATTACGATTTCTATATTTGTGCCAATGGAAAATATTTACTAATTTTGAAAAATTATTAATATGATGTTTAATAAAACTTTCAAAGTACCTATTCCACTCCATAGAATAAAATAAACAAAACAATTGTATTTATGAATTTTCTTAAGCAAATTTTGTTTAATGATTATAGGTTTTTAATAATAAAATTTAATTAAAAGATGTCATTACCAAATATTGATAAAACTATTTGTATTTCAGTTAATAGAAGTGCAAAAAATGTTTGCACATTATTAGTTACAAACATTAGTTTTCTTAATTGATTGATGTTCTACAAATGACAAACAATCTCACGATAAACTATTATATCAATTATGTGTATAAATACTATATATAATACTTTTATATTGTTAAACAGTTCTTAGAATATTTCACTTTAAATTGATTCATATTTATTATATATAAAATAAATAATGTAAATTCTTCTGAAATACGAATATCTTTAACCCCTTAGTTGTTTATAATTGTTAAGTATAATATTTTTACAGTTCTCAATAATAATTATCAAGACATTAAAATTAATATTGAAAAAGTCAAAATCTCTAAAAAACAGTAAAATTATAATTTCTATTCGGTATATTATTTGTTTATAAAAGTTTTGGCTGCTGTTTTAAAGTCGAAATATCTAAAATCTTACTGGGACAAGTTGTTCTAGGTGTTTGATTAAATGGGAAACGTTGAAATGTTTTTGGACTATGTTTTGGATTTGCAAACTTTAAATCAACTTTTGAAGACCCTTCATCTTCTACTTTACTAATATCTGTAAAATAAAACAAAAATTTCTATTTTTAGTGTTATACATTTAATTTTATTTAATTTGAATTGTGTCGTGTATATTAATTAAAAATTATTTTGATTTCTTCTTTTACCTTCTGCTTGAATATTATTTTTTCCTGGAAGTAGTTGATATCTTTCTAAATAACGCATTGTGGCAAAAGACATGTTTGTACCTTGTACATTGCTAACCATTAGATGCTTAACAGATGTTGAACTTTGTCTTTGTACTGCTAATTCAGCAAGTTGATCATCAGTTAGATACTTTAAAGCTAATGCCTTCATATGCATACTTGTATTTGTCTCATTTACAGCACTTGTAGCTTGTGTCATGTTTGCTTGATAGTCCAAACGTGGATAAAATGATAAGTCAAATGCCACCCTTTTAAATAAATTATTAAAATTATATTAATATTTAATAGTATTAATTAAATTAATAATTTAATAATTTAATAATATTAATTAAATTTGTCTTATATGATATAAAATTTGGGCCATGTATATACATAATAAATTTAAATAAGCGTTAGTTAGATTAAATTATATAATTATTTAAATTAAAATGTAAATAAAATTTATTTCATGTATAAATTTGTTGTAAATGTAAAACATACTTGTTGCTGTTGTTTAATTCTTTAGCTTCTGAGTTTTCATTTAAGCTGATTCCAAGTTTTTTAAGTTGTTCTAATGTAGCTACTTTTACAGTATCTAATACTGCTCTATTTTCAGTCTCATCTCGTTCATTCTGATTTATTTTTGTTTGTTTTTGTTGTTGATTATCTATAATACAAGAATTTTGTAATAATTGATTTACTTGTCCAAGAACATTATTGTAAAATGTCCAGCCCACTTTTGAACTACGTTTAACTTTCTCGCTATCATCATCGCTAGAATACTCATGCATTTCAACATGAATACTAGGTTCAGGAGTAGGAGGTGGTCTTTCATTTATTTTTAAATCACCACCATTTAAAATCAGACTATCTTCTACGTAATTGGTTTGTTTTGATTCAGAAATTTGTCTATTTTTTCGGTAATCATTATAATATCCGGAATTACTTATACAATTACTTGCTTTTACAGAATCATTATCTTGTTGTTTATTTAGCTTTGTATCTTGATCTACAGTAGTCTTTGTTTTAAACTTTTGATTTTTTGGGACACTACATCCAATATTTGCAGCATTTCTTTTTATCATTGGAGTTTTTACAGTTTCATAGTCTCTTGTTTCTTCTGTACAACTTTTTAAATGTTTCTTTACTTTATCTTCAGTTTCGTTTAATTTTGTTGTTGCCCTTTTATATAATTTTGGGGATTCAGATCTGTGGATATCTGTTTCTTTCCGTATATCTATATAAGCCTGTTTCTCTAAATCTTTTGTAGAAGTACTTGCATTTAAGTTACTGCTTTGTTGTTGACTAGATGACATGTAACTTTCTGAGTCCTCAACTATATTTTCTAATTGCGCACTAGGTATTCGAGTAAATGAATTCTTATATCTTCTTAATGATTCATTAGTATCATGAAGACCAACATTACTACACATTTTTAAATTTTCTTGTTTTTGTACGCTATCTTTTTTTTCATAATTCTCAATATCTACTGTAAAAGGACTATTTTGTACAGTGAATTCAAAACTTGTCATTACACCAATTGAAACTTTCTGTTCCATAAATGTTTTTTTTGATTGTGCATCTGTTAATATTAATTCACTTTGATTTATATTATCATTTTCATTATAATTTTCTTTCTGTTTGGGTGATTCTTTTGGATACATATTTCTTTCTGTATTTTTTGGAGCAGTGACATGATTAGAAACATCTAAAATATCATTAGAATTTGTATATAATTGATCACTTTGTAATCCTGATTCAAATGAACAAGAACATCTTTTTCTTTCTTTTAAATTTTCTTCTTGCATTTTCAATAATCTATCTACTTGTGTCTGTAATGATTTAATTTGCTCATTTTGACTATTTATAATCTGTAATAAATTCTTTACTGTTTCTTGATTATCGGTATTGTGAGTAGAATAGGGATGAAGTTGAGGAAATGAATATGCATTCATATTAAAATAAGGATACTGTTGACCTAAATAATGTGGTAATTGAAGTTCATTTCTTTGCAATGTATTTGGATTGATAGATAAATTCTGTACATTTGACTCAGAGATTGAGTCATTATATGGTACTTTCTGTTGTTTGGAATTGTGAGCTGTTAGTTTCCTTTCATATAACAATGGAGAATATTCATTTTCTTTAATAATATAATTGTCAGTATTTATGCAAGGTTTAGTAATAGGTGGCATAGCAGATACAGAATCTACATGTCTTATCTTACTTTTACATTGGGACCTCATACTCTGTTTTTCTTCTATTTGTGTTGCATTAACGTCAGGCATTTCATAATTATATTTACAAGAAGAATCATTGCTTCTTTTAGTTGTTCCTTGTTTACACTGTGAATAATTATGAATATCTTTTTTCAAAGTATAATTTTTTCTTTTAGATTCACTTAAGGTATTTGTAGTATTATCCTCTGACAGATAAGAGTGTACAATATAATTTTGATTAGATTGTTCTTTTAAAGAAGTCGTATAATCATTAACTTTAGTAACTGGAGGTTTCCATAAACAATTCTGTTCTTTCCAAGCTGCATATGATCCATTAACATTTAATGGAGAGGAACTGTTATTTTTATGTATTAAGTCTTTGGATTCCATAAATGATGAATGAAAATCTGTACATTTCGTAGTCTTGCAACTTAAAGGTTTATCAAATATTAAAGAAACTTCAGGAACTGATGGTACTGTAAAACACTAAAATTAAAATATATTAAAAATAAATTAACGTATATCATAAGTATATTAAAATAAATTGTTTTTACAATAATAATTAATTTTAATTAAGATATTAATTTAGAATGAAACATATTATATAACGAGATATATTATTAAGATTTACTAATACTTTTACATTATTTAATTAATTTTTAATAGTGGTATCAAGCCCTAAATCTTCAAAGTTTATTGACATGTATCTTTAATGTCTATGATTTAGTACTAAATTGCTTCTTATGAAATATTTACAAAAATATAAGTGAAATAAATATTCTATTATTATATTAAATTTATTATCATTATAAAAAATCAGATCTATTATATCTTATTAATAATTAGTCAGTAAAATAATAGTAAAATTGTTCTAATATTATATAGAAAAGCTTACATCCAGTTTAGATGCAGGTTTTGGTGTAATTCTCGGTTCAAATTCATCTTCATCACAGTAAAACATATTTCAATCTAAACTAATAATTGTAATCTATACACATTCGTTTGTATTCATTAATTTTCACACGTATATTGAAATAAATAATATTATCAATATTATTTTATAAACAAAAAATTTTCAATAGAAACTTAATAACTTTTATAGCTTCATAAATTTTTACTTATTTTTTAATTCATACTATTTCTTAGAACAGTTCTTACTTAAAATACTTTTGTTTCACTGGAAACTTATTTGAAACAAATTTTGTAACAAATGATTCGAAACAAAAGTGCAGCCAACATAGCATATCAAATTCTAGTGAATAAAGTATATATTATTTTAATATTATTTAAGATTAGAATGCGTTCAAAATATCTATTATTTTTTCAATTTTCTTAAATAATACAAAAAAATAAATACAAATTAATTGCTTTTCGTTTTAATACTTCAACCAAAAATATAATTTTAAATTTACCAATTTCCGAATTTCTTTCCAATACATATTCTAATGTCATATTTTTTTATTATATTATTTAATACATATGTTTCTATGAAATTATATTATATAATATACATATTTTTACTTTATATATTAATGGATATGACTAACAGTTATACATTTGACATATATTTTTTTAAATTATTTTCCTTACTACAAAAGCTAATACGTAAATAAATACTTTATTTTGTATAGTGACAATATTGTAGTCAATAAATATAAATAAAACGAAATTTTATATCATATATTTATTTGTAAATACAGTTATAATTTAAATGGATATTAAACAGCATTAGTATTATCACTTTTTTAAGAAAGTTATTTTCTTTTGGTACTCCCTCTTGTATCTGTTTTACCAGGTGAGGATTAATTGAATATGTGTGTATCAGTATGTATAGGATGATATATTGCACAGTGCACCACATTGGCAAATAACTGAAATTTTACAACATAATATTAGGCAAGGTATAATAAAACAAGTTTCTGATAAAGTGTAATTATCACCATTAATTAAAAAAGGAATGAATTCAAGGATGATTAAAAAATACTATAAGAATACATATCGAGATCATTAGAGTGGCGTGGTATTTTAAATCTATGTCAGAGTTGTTTGACCTGTGATATCTTAGGATTTAGATATCGTCGATTCTGAAATTTATCCGATATGTATCGAAGTTCAGCAAAATTTTATTTGTTATAGGTAATTATAATATCTTTCAATGTCAAATTATACAATAGTACTGTATAGTATAGTGAATTAATATACGGACATATGTCCTGTACGTGATATGGGTTGTGATACTTTAACAAATTGTGAAACACACGATTAATCTTTCGATTTACAATGCAAAAAAAGAGTAGGAACTCATAAATATTCATGCTCGTTATAAGTGAGCAGCTTTTCCATACCTATGTTCCGTAGACATTTTGCATAATTGTTTCCTTTTAATCTGTTAAAAATTTGTTGGTGTATAGAAATATTTTGTTGTTTAATACTAAATATCTGCTAATAGATTTTCCTACTGAACAAGTGTATGTGTATATTAGAATTAGCCCAGATATGCTTGATTCTTTTTATAATATTTTTCAAAATATCATTTTTCCTCTATTTGAACTTTAAACTCAATATATTTATTTCTTTTTTTATTTATTATTCGTTGATTAACCATACAAAATATACTTTGTTATTCTTTTGGAAAGATAATAAACATATCTGTGTTAATATTTGCCATAAATATCATATAATCCATACCTTTTTCTAAACAAATTATTATTAATAGTCTCAACTAATTTATGGAGAAGAACAAAAATTTTATAATGTTCCTACCTTATACAACATACACCATATTGGAAAAAACAAAATTGTGCTTACAGAAAGCCTAATTATTCATAATATAAGGTTTGTATGCAAAAGATATGATATAGGTTAATAACAATTGAAGATAGAAATTAATCTAATAAAGTGTTTCATTTTTAATTATGTATATTAATGGATTTTTAGATTTAGTTTTTTCTCTGTTATGGTGGCTGTGCAGTTAAAACAAGTGCCTTTTTTATGTGAAAGTATTGCCAATGAGGTACTTATAAGAATGAACATTAAAAGATGGCAATAATTTATTTTTGTGCTTATATCCTTAGTATTTGATAATTATTATAATGGTAAATACATATTAGTTTGATTTATATTTTTATATTAATAAGATAGGCATAGTGATTTAGTTTACATATGGTTAATCTATTACTTAAGACATGACATTATAGTTACCTAATGTAAAAAAAATATAATTAATATTTCAAATAAGTAAAAATATTCATATTATTGATATTTGTTAAAACCTTGAGATATAATTATTTAATTATTATATTTAGGATATATCATGACATGATTCTTTGGATATTATAATTAATAGAAAGCATATTCTGAAAGCAATAAATACAACAAAAAAATGGATAGTTCAGAGTATGAGACTGTACGAAATATGACACTTTTATTTTTTCTGGAACTTCTTGTGGAAAAAGGTGGACCACGTACATTACATGATCTAAGCTGCCAGTTTGGAGCAAAAGGGTTTACAAAAGAAATGCGTCAAATAGCTGGTGGATCACAAAGTGGTCTTAAAAAGTTTTTAGCTCAATATCCAATGCTTTTTCTTATTAATGATGATTATGTATCAGTAAATACTTTTCAACAAGTTGTAGAAGAAGAGAATGGATGTAAATTAGGTGGTAAACGTGATTATGCTCGAGAGGCTGTAGAATATTTTACAAATAAATTAATGCAGTATGGAGTTGGCACAGAGGTACCAATAAAAAGTCTTCTGGGACATAGATCTCAGGCTTCTCCAGAAGTTAGACATATTTCTGGTCAACATTATAAGGAATTTAGAGATTTTCTTTTAAAATATCCTGATGCTTTTGTAGTTACTGAAGACAATGTAATTTTAAAGCAATATGAAGGCATGAAGGCAGAACCTTTTGTAGAATTAGAACCAGACATACCTATAGATCCAGAAATTACTGCAAAGTTATTAGATTTTCTTTGCGAGTGTATTAAACAAAAGGGTTCAATCCTTGTAGATCAAATGTTTAATATAGTTAATGATAAATTTTCTTATGAAAATTGGACTCCAATATTTAAAACATCACAAGATTTGTGTACATTTGTCAAAATGTTCCCAGATGTATTTCATGTTCAAAGCAATTTGGTAACTTTAATTGGAAGACCAAAATCGTCTAAGACAGAAGGGCAAGCAAAGACAAAATTTGCAAATTCTACACGAAATCAAAATAGTACTGCAAGTCAAACAAATTTAAATCAAGATATTCAACCAATTAATACTCAAGCATCTCAACAAACAATTAATTCAGAACCTGTTAATACCAATGCTACAAGTCAAATTAATTCTATACAAAATTCTCATTCTCCATCAGTTGAAAACAGTAATAGCTCTCCTCCAATAAGTTTGCAACAACAAACTTTAAAACAAAGAATAAATACACTCGTAATGAAGACTTTAGCAGATAATACAGAAAAGGATAGAAGCTTACAGACTATGCAAATGGGAGATGCTTGGAAATTAAAAGTATTGCAACAGACCAGAGTAATAGTACATCCAAGGGAAAGTCTTCAAATTATAGAAGATATAATAAATCCTCGTAAGCCTCCGCCTGATGGTAAAATTGTTGTTTCATTTGATTGTGAAGGAATAAATTTAGGAATTAAAGGGCAATTGACACTTGTACAAATTGGAACTATGTCTGGACAAGCATATGTGTTTGATTTACTTGCTTGTCCTAATCTTGTACAAACTGGAGGCCTTCAAAAACTTCTAGAACATAAAGATGTTATTAAAGTAAGGAACAACATTCAAAATTTTATTTGCAAATTTTTGTATACTTTATAAATTTATTTATAACTTAATAACTTTGTTTTAATTATATAAATATATGTATTGTTTTAGGTAATTCACGACTGTAGAAATGACAGTGTCAATTTGTACAGACAATTTAAAATTATGTTGAATAATGTTTTTGATACACAGGTATTTGATTCACAAAAATATTTCTCAAATATTTTTCAAATCGAGTAATAAAAATATGTGATATTTGAAGAATAATTTATTTTTATATTTGTAGGCAGCTCATGCTGTATTACAGTTTCAAGAAACTGGAAAACCTGTATATAAAGTTAAGAATGTTAATTTGAATACACTATGTGATCATTATGGTGCTCCAAATAATCCATTAAAAGAACAATTCAAAAATATTTATCGTAATAATCAAAAGTATTGGTGTAGGCGTCCATTAACACGAGATATGCTCATTTATGCTAGTAGCGATGTTTTGAGTTTGGTCCCACAAATATATGTCTCCATGTCTAGGTACAGTATTTAATTATAAATTATTTATTGAATGATATTTTCAATACATGTATGTAGGATCGGTATTTGGGTGGATTGACTTAAGATAGTATTGTCGGCTTAACAGAATAAAATAAGCTTATAAATAGAATGGCGGCGGCTGGCTATGAAACAAGGGAGGTTTGCTATGGGCACGCTCTTCTGATCTTTCTTAAAACTGACTCGTATAAATTGACTTCAGACTTTGACACACTGAAAGCAGGCTGCAAAAAAGACTGACTTGGACTCTTAAAGATTGACTCGCCCGCGCCCTTGCACCCTCATTTAAACCATTCATTCTGTCCTCTTTCATACCCAGGCTTTCTTTCACAGTCATGCCCTTTCCCACGCAATTTCGGTGGGCCAGATACTTCAACCATTCTGGACACATCCCTAAATTTTCACTCGACTCTACCATAAATATTCTTTGCAGTCAATCCTCTTGCACGCGGTCATTTTCGTTCTAAGCCCAAACATTCTTGACATTCTTTCAGGACCGTACTCATTCCAGTCCTACATATATAGTAGTTTACTCTTCACAGTTTATTTAAAAAAGAAAAATAATTATATAATATTTTTTATTGAAGATGTTTACATAAGTTGATTCAATAAATGCGTAAGTTAAAAATGTAATATCATTAATTTTGTCATAGATATGCAAGATGACTTAAATGAAGTGTGATAAGCTATTTCTTTAGAAATCAATAACAATATTGATTTCATTTTCTTTTTTTAATAGGATGGTCATAAGATCAAACTTTTAAATATATAATAAATTTTTCTGGATTAATTATTATAAAGAAAAGGAGCATTCTCATTTTTGTCAAATGGAGTATGATACTAATTTCTTATTTTTTAAATTAATTTTTGTTATTAAGACAGTTTTTATCAAATCAAATAACATTAATTTAAAAAACAATTTTCTAAAATAGAACCTCAGAAGCATCACTATTTAATTTAAAAAAATGAAGTCAATATCTTTATCAGTCTCTAAAAAAACAGCTTAATATTTTATTTAGATTGCCCTGTATATAAAGTTTGATTATCCTAAGAAAAATATATGTGATAATTATATTTAGGTTACTGTTTGTTAATTATAATCATTTCCTTTGTTTTAAATATTGTTAGACTTATAAAACCGGAAGTACAAGTTCTTTTTAATGAGCTGTGTGAGGAACAAATTCAACTACTAATTAAACCTGCAGAAGTAAAAGCACGAAAGAAACAACGAAAAGTGGAAACAGAAGTTGCAGATTTGAAAAAAAGGATGGAAGAAGCAACCACCAAAAATATTGTTTTAAGCAATCGTGAAATTCGTCTCTTGCGTTATCTTGACCTTACTGAAGATGAAAAGGAGAAATTGAAGGGTAGTTACAAAGTTGCAAGAAAATTAGAAAAACTTGAAAATATGGGTCAAGATAAAGGAGACAGCAGTGACGATGACGATGATGATAAGATTGAAGACTCAGAGTATCACAGTATGGAAAGTAATACTTCTGAAAATTCACATTCTGGTAAATCTTTTTGTAGTTAATAATTTATATCATTTAATAACATTAATATGATTTCATATATTAAAATATTTTTACTTACAGGTGTTATATTGTCGCCGAGGAATTCTGATACCCCAAGTCTCACAGAATCAATGCAAATGGTAGATGAAATTCTTTCTGATGGGCGGATGGACAGATTTGAAAAAATAGAAAAATTAGAAGCTATTCTTTCAGCCGTTACTAGTTCTGCAACTGATCAGTTCTCTTCAAGCAGTGCAGATGTATCTCCGGCGAAATGTATATGCTCATGTCGGGATAAAAGTAAAAGTCCACGATCAGATCGTAAGACCGAAAATAGCGTACCTTGCCAAACATATAGTACAGGTGATATAGTAATTACCAAAATATTTCTTACGGAAGAAGAAAAGGAACGTATAGATTTATTAAATTCGCCAAAAAAGTAGATATGTCATAGTTATTGCGAAAGTGGTAAGGAAGAAAGTTGCCATTGTTAGATTTTTACGAAAAAAATGAGCGGGTGACAAGACAGAAAAATCTAGTTGAAAATTCATCTATTTTATGTAGTTTGACGAAATCGTAATATTGAACTACAACAATCAGGTAAACTAATTCTCGATACAATTTTTTTCCAAATCTGATGCTATAGTAATCAGAATTTAGGAAAAATTTGTTTCAATGAAAAAAATTCAGTATTGTAAAATATTTCTTTTTTAGTAGATGATTATCTTTCTTTTCAAGAGTATAAGAAAGAATAATCGAATTATATATTTACTAACCAGAATATTTGATAAAATATTTTTTCGAATAATTTATGTTACTCCTCAGGATTAAAACACTAATGTTGTTCCTCTGTAAAAAGATATAAACATTTAAATGTTTTAATGATATTTTTAAAACAAAACTTTATTCACTTTTTAAATACAAATTATTTCATCATGGAAACATAGAATTACATTATATGTAGGAAAATATAATTTTCTATGTAAAGTGCTGCATTAAAATCACTGTCTTACATAATTTGTTTTTTCATGTATCTGCATACAAAATTTTTAGTTTTATTGAAAAATATTTTTGATAATATTCACTTCTAATAAAAGTTTGTGCAAATATACAAAAATTATTAATGAAATTAGTACAAATATATATAATATTCATGTTTTATATATAGAATGTGTCTAATTTTTTTTAAATTATATTTGTGCCAAGTTATAATATATCATTTATAATCAGTATAATAGAGGATGGACGTTTTTTTTTATTGATAATAAATGAGACATAGGAAATATCCTATTAATAAAGATCCATTTTAAGAGGAAAGAAAATTAATTACAAAAAACAGATAAATGTGATAATGTTAAGATTTAGCTGCTTTTAATGCAATACTTTTCAAGGATGTAGTATTTCTATTTAATTTTTACATGTAAATTGATGTATCTTTTAATTTCAGAATCTATTTAGAATCTTATTCACCTTATTCAGTATAAATATATAAAATTGTTTGTGGAAATGCTTATTTAAAAGAGCTATAAAATATGCAACCATGAAATTTTTAACTATGCAATATTTAGCTAATGATAATTTTAACAATTCTTTTACATTATTTTTTTTTATGAGTAGGTAGTTGGATAGAAAACTATATAAACTTTGTAACACAGGCTATAATTACAGTACACCTCAAAGTATATCTTTATCATGAAATGATTTTAAATGATACAATCTTTTATTCTATAATATGTTCTTTAACAGAAATATGCCTGTTAACATTATATTTATTATCACACATACTGATGTAATATTTTGTTTTTTCTTAAATATAACATTGACCAATACAATATTAATGGTAACAATTAGATTCAGCTGCCTTATTTGTACTAATGCATTTAAGTCATTTTAACTAAAAACATACTATAAATCGAAAAAATGACGAAACTATTTTATCAAAAATAGTAGGTATTGTTGTTATTAACAAAGATTAATTTATTGCATTAAAGATTTAAAGAATGTGCATAATAAATTTTATGAAATAAACTAATGTGGTTTCTTTACACGAGATAAGTTATGAATAAAAAATGTTCCTGCATTCCATCCTTTATGTTTTTAACTAGAGAATAATTGATAAGATGCTTCAATATTTGTATATCATAACATATTCTGAAGATTATTATTCTGTCTTCAAATGATGTTATTTACGAAATATGTATTATATTTTTTAACTAATTATTTTTACATGTAAATATAATTGTACACAGATATAAATCTGTTCAAATCAGATATATTTAATTGTATTTATCCAAATGAATTATGAGTTTTTATGAAAATGGTTTAGTATTTATATAATATTTCTTAACCTATTTATAACTAAAAATATATAGTCATGTTTTCTATTTATTTGAATAATCTTTCCATGAACATTTTACAATTATAAATAGATCTTATCATGTTCTAAGAAATCATTCAATAGCAGTGTTTTTTATCAATTATTAATATATTTTATTATGCTTGTAATTGTTTTTTTCAGCATAAAAAAATATTTTATGTGGAATATATTATATGTAGTATATAATGACGCAAAAAATATATTAATAAATTTCAATAACGAAAATATGATAATATATTTTTGCAAATTTTATTTATTTTATAAATGCATTTGAAAAGTTAATTTCCAGTTTATAAAATATCTTATCTAATTATTATAAGATAACATTTAACCTGTAAAACTCCCGCGAATTGTAAGATAATATAATGTTTCTGATTTCATATGCCCATTCGTAAACGCGTGTGCACATAGTATAATGTAATGTGTGTATTGTATATTTTAATATAATGTGATTGGAGATTATTTCTGGGTCACGCACTTATTAAACCTATTTTGTACTTGCAAATACCGCTAGCATTATTTAGCGTATCATTATTTTGGTTAAAATTTAATATCTTCAAAATAATATTTTTATAAGAAATAATATCATGTCTGCGGGAAATTTAGGTGAGTTAAAATTGAAATTATTAAAGAAAAAAGAAATATAGAAATAAGGTGTATGGATTCGAGATATAATTAAATTTTTAATATTGTCAATTTGATTACCAAATATTGGACATTAGATATATTGTTTATTGTTTATATTATGATAATTATTTATTGATATTGTAGTTATAGATATTTTGTAACATATGTAAAAATACCATTAATTAAATTTTTTATTTAATAAATTAAAAATCGAATAATTAATATATTTATGTTATGAAATGAACTTATTTTCTTTTATTTTGTTTACTATATTTACAGCATTATTAAGTGTTTCTGACAAAACAAACCTTTTACCATTTGCTAAGAAATTGCATAAACTAGGTGTGCCTTTAGTTGCATCTGGTGGAACAGCAAAATTTTTAAGGGATGCTGGTCTTCCAGTAAAGGATGTTTCTGATATTACTGGAGCACCTGAAATGCTCAATGGGAGAGTTAAAACTCTTCACCCTGCTGTTCATGCTGGTAGGTAAAACCATATATTTAAATTTATTTATGCTATAAGTACTATATAAAAAATTTTTTTATTTTGTAGGCATATTAGCTAGACTCACGGAATTAGATCAGCAAGATCTTCAGAAACAAAATTATGAGCTCATTCAGCTTGTAATATGTAATTTATATCCATTTGTAAGCACAATTGCAAAATTAGATGTGACAGTTGAAGATGCAATAGAAAACATAGATATTGGTGGAGTAACTCTGTTACGAGCTGCTGCTAAAAATCACAACAGAGTAACAGTTATTTGTGATCCTAGTGATTATGAAAAAATTGGGAATGAAATGGAATTATCTAGTAAAAAAGATACTTCTCTAGAAACTAGGTATATATTTTATTAAATAGTAATATTTAATATATTATATTAAGTAGTAAATATTTAATAAATTTTAGAGAATATAGTTTTTTACGTAATTTCAATTCATTTTGTTTCTTTTTTCTTTCATTTTGTAGACGAGTATTAGCACTTAAAGCATTCACTCATACAGCAGAATATGACGATGCTATTTCAGATTATTTCCGCAAACAATTTAGCAGCAAGGTGTCTCAATTGACATTGAGATATGGGATGAATCCACATCAGAAGCCAGCACAAATTTTTACTACTCTGGATAAATTACCATTGACAGTAATAAATGGCTCCCCAAGTTTCATTAATCTCTGTGATGCATTAAATGGTTATCAATTGGTAAATGAATTAAAGGGAGCTCTAGGTTTGCCTGCTGCAACATCCTTTAAACATGTTAGTCCAGCTGGTGCAGCAGTTGGAGTACCATTCAATTTAATACAAGCAAAATTATGTCAAGTAGAAGGCTTATTAAATGAACTTACACCACTTGCAACTGCTTATGCACGTGCACGAGGAGCAGATAGAATGTCAAGCTTTGGAGATTTTATAGCATTATCTGATATATGTGATGAAATTACTGCTAAAGTTATATCTAGGTAATATATCATATTAGCAAATGAAAATAGGACATAAAGAAAGTATTCATATTTATACATTTATAAAAAATTTCAGAGAAGTTTCCGACGGCATTATTGCACCCGGCTATTCAAAAGATGCGCTTAAAATATTGAAAAAGAAAAAGAGTGGTACATACTGTATTCTTGAAATTGATCCAAATTATGTACCATCTCAAATGGAACGTAGAGTTTTGTTTGGTTTAACTATGGAACAAAAACGTAATGATGCAGTTATTGATAAAAATACATTTTCTAATATAGTAACTAAAAATTTGACAACTGTTCCTGATTTTGCTATGAGAGACTTAATCTTAGCTACAATTGTTTTAAAATATACACAAAGTAATTCAGTATGTTATGCAAAAGATGGGCAAGTGATTGGAATTGGTGCAGGACAGCAATCAAGAATACATTGTACTAGACTTGCTGGTGATAAAGCTGATAATTGGTATATTATAATTTCAATAACTAATATTTATTGAATAAATCATAGTAATTAATATATCATTGTCAATGTTATGCGTTTTGAAGTTTAAAATTGTATATTATTGGTTGCTTCTTAGGTGGCTTAGACATCATCCTAATGTTATTGGTATGAATTTCAAGCAAAATGTAAAAAGAGCAGAAATTGCGAATGCTATTGACAATTATGTAAATGGTTCTATTGGAAAAGATATAGATGAGAAAGTTTGGGCAGAAATGTATGAGGAGATACCAGAGAAACTCAGTGAAAATGATAGAATAGAATGGTTAGAAGGAGCAAATAATGTTGTTTTAAGTAGTGATGCTTTTTTTCCATTCAGAGATAATGTGGATAGAGCTAAATTGGTATGTAAATTAAATATTCTGTTATGTTGTGTTTCTTTTTAAAGTTTAAGAAGTTATTATTTAATTACAGAGTGGTGTTAAATATATTGCAAGTCCTTCTGGTTCTGTCAATGATGAGGTAGTAATACAAGCTTGTGATGAACATAAAATGGTATTAATTCATACTAATCTGAGATTATTCCATCACTAAGTAGAAAAAGTGCAATTCAACTAACAATAATAATTTCATTCCAATAACAAATAAGTCAATTAAGAATATGTTTTGATCATCAAAATATATCAAATGTCGCTAAAAATCTCGAAGTAAATGCGTCTCTAAACCTTATATAAAAAAAAAATATATATATCAAAACATATCAAAACATTTCAATTAAACGTTCACTATAATGTTAAAATGTATTTGGGTATATGATAGAATTAAGGATTTATATGTAATAAAAAAAAAAAATAAAATTATTAAACGAAATAAAAATGTTTGTTAATTGATATTTTTAATTTTACATATTTTTTAGGAGTTTGAAAGTTATAATTAATATATTTTAATATTTGTATTTCGCAATATTAGATAACTTATGATATTTATTATATAGTATTATGTATTTAATATTTGGATTTTGAAATTTATATTCAATAGTCTAGTTAAGAATAGTTAATAACGTATTAGAATATGTTATAGAATAAACCATGATGTTCGTTCAATATGCATCAATGTGTATTGGACTCCGTTTGTGTTTTTCCTTAGGGAGAAAGTGGTGTTGTATTCAAACTTCGAATAATAAACAAAAGCGAATAAATTGTAAAAATGAGTAATTCAACTATTTCTGATCAATCGCTCATGGACAAATCTATGCGAAGTGTTTTCGGTGAGAAATATTACTTATTGTTAGATTAGTTTTTATTAATGATGATATCTCATAACCTTTAAATATGTGTGTTCCTTTTTGATAGTCGGGAATATCCCGTACGAAGCTACAGAAGAGAATTTAAAGGATATTTTTAGTGAAGTTGGACCAGTGCTTTCATTTAAGTAAGTAACTTTTGCATTTAAATATTATTGATTAATAATGAAATAATTATTATTTTCATTTTCACAATTAAAAGTTGTATTATCTTATAAATTATAATATTATAGTAATTTTTTATTATTAAATTTATCTTTCAAAATTTCTAATATTAAAATATAAATAATGTTTACTTTTTTAATATATTATTATATAAAACTTTGAGATATATAAATAATTACTTTCATTTCAAGTAATGTAAGTAATTGATGACATTTTTTACATATATCAAATTTAAAATTCGAATTTAATTCATTATCAAAGGTTTTTAATTAATTCAATTAGATTAGTGTTTGATCGGGAGACAGGCAAGCCTAAAGGATATGGTTTTTGTGAGTATAAAGATCAAGAAACAGCTCTTAGTGCTATGAGAAATTTGAATGGTTATGAAATTGGTGGAAGGACATTAAGAGTTGACAATGCATGTACAGAAAAGAGTCGAATGGAAATGCAAAGTCTTTTACAAGGACAAAACACTGAAAATCCATATGGAGAAGCAGTACAGTCAGATAAAGCTCCAGAAGCTATAAGTAAAGCTGTTGCATCTTTGCCACCTGAACAAATGTTTGAACTTATGAAGCAAATGAAACTTTGTGTACAAAATAATCCAAATGAGGCACGTCAAATGTTGCTGCAGAATCCTCAACTGGCATACGCTTTGCTGCAAGCTCAGGTAGTAATGAGAATAGTGGATCCTCACACAGCAGTTAATATGTTACATAAAGCAAATCCAATCCCAGGTGTATTAACACCTTCTGATAAACCAGCTGTGCATCCAGTTGTTCCCCGAATTGAAGAACCATGGGCTCCTACACGTCCAGCAGCAGTTACTAATACTCCAGCACCAATATTTGCTGGTGAGTATTTTAATATTATTTATCTCTAATAAATACTTTGTAAAGTGTATAAAATTTCATAAGAGAGTTTTATGACAGGACAAGATGTTGATTTACGTACATTAGACAGACAAATGGATCCACGTTTGGCTAGAATGGACCAAGATTTAAGAGGTCCACAACAAGTACAACCAACACCTGTTAGTGCATCTCCAGCTGTATCTGCCAATACAGATCCCAGAGGACTTAGTACATTTAATATTTCAGACAAGTTAGTATTTCTTTCATGTTAAAACAAATTTTTCAATCAATATATCTTAAGAATGCATTCTTTTTTACAGCACACTTCCTGTTGAAGGAGTTGAGAGGTTCTACAATTACTTTAGATAATCTAAAATCGAAATACTTATAACATCCTAAAAATTTGTCATTGTTTTCAGTTTCTGTCGTGATCCAAGAACAGATAGATTTGGTAGAGATCCAAGAGATCCTAGAGATCCAAGAATGCCTATTGATCCTAGAATTACAAAAGCGAATCGTAAGTTTTGCAAAATATTCGTTTCTTTTTCTTTTCTTACAATAATAAATATAGATGAATTTTATTGTGTCTTTATATTTTATTTATATTTTAATTAATTAATTTAATAATTTAATTTTGTAGCACCTGTACCAGTTGCACCTCCAGTGGTGCCAAGACCTGTTGCTGCACCTACTGGTCAGTCTTCAAATGTTGCTGCAGCTAATGCTGCAGCTCCTGTTACTGCATTGACCACATCAACAACATCTGCTACATCGAGGCTTATGGCAGGCATGTCTCCAGCAGGAAATATACCGAGCGGAGCATCTGATCAAGAGAAGGTAATTGGAAAGAAACTACATATAAATATCAGTCAATTTTATAGAAATATTTATGTTTTAAATTATTTTTAGTTATTAATAGTATAACTAAATGTTAAAACAATATTAATTTCATTATAGGCGGCTTTGATAATGCAGGTACTGCAATTATCAGATGAACAAATTGCTATGTTACCACCTGAACAAAGACAAAGTATCTTATTACTTAAAGAACAGATTGCTAAAAGTGCACAACGTTAATGTACTTCTAGTAATTTTCTTTTACAACAATAAACATTTAAATTTATAATAATGATAATAATAATAATATTAATAATGACGGTGATAATAAGAAGAACAAGAAGAAGAATAAACAAAAATATCACAAAGGTAAATGTAAAACATTAAAATTTCTTTTTCAAATTTTATACTAATTTATTGTTATAAATATCATAGTAATAAACATGTATTAGCATTTAAAGATAATTCAAACTGTCAGTTGTTTTCTGATTTAATTTCAAATAAACCTTCGTCAATAAGTGTATTGTAGATAACATTTTCACATTTTTCATCTTTATATAGCTCAACATTAAAAAATTCTTCATCAGTTTCCTAAAACAATCAATTTTATTATTTATTATTAATTATTACACATATATTATATAAATATGTGATTGATCAATAATTAATTACTTTAATTGTAGCTATAATACGTGTATTATATATTTTTTGCAATTGAGATAGTAGTTTATTGTAGTCTGCTGTAGATGCAACCTTTATGTTCCATAATTTACATTTTATTGCTATAGCAGGTATGTCTAGCCATTCCTTTTTTAAAGTATATAGTTGACATCTTTTATGTAAATAAAAGAATCACTTTTATATTAAAATATAATAATATATCAATATTGTAAAGCAGATGAATATGACTTACTGTTGAGAATTTACTTTTCTATATTCGTCGTTCCCATAATCAATATAAAGGAGTTTAACTTCAATATCATCTGAATTTATAATAGGTTCAGATTCTGTTATGAGACATCGATACCAAAGATCATCATGAAATTTTGCGCAACATGGTATATCTGTAAATAAATTTGAAATTATTTCAGTTCATAAGATATATAAATAATTGTTTTCTGAATTCCATTTTTGAAGTAATTATTATTTATAATTGAGTAGTACTTACTAGGAATAAGATTTGTAATCAATGGTTGTTTACATGCATTTTCTTGTAAGTCATTCATCAAAAATTCATATTGCGTATAATATGTATTTAAAATCTAAAATCGATAAAATAGTTAATTACATTCTAAAACTTTAAATAATATAATATAATAAAATATCTACTTATATTAGATAATAATGATAATTTCATTACATACAACAGAATGAGTATTTTCTTTTAATTGGGCATAGAATTCAGTAGGACTAATACTGCAACATAATTCTACTTCAATATAGTTTATGTTTTTTGGTATATCAATAATTTTATAATTCATTGAAAGATTTTCTTTAGAAGCAATGTTTGGAGTTGAAGTAATTATTTCGTCCTTTATTTTACACCACGATAGGTTTTCAATATCAGCAATAGTATCATTTTCATTCTCACTTGTAACATCTTTGTATAGAGGTAACACAGAATTTCCACTAATAATTATATCTTCTATTACGTCATCGTACGAATTAAACATTTCTGATTTTTCTCTAATTACATTTGAAGTATTAGTTACAGATGTACTATTTTCAGATATATCAGTCTCGATATTAGGTTTAATATTCATCTTCCATTTATCGACAAGAAATTCAATTAGGTCACATTTCACATTGCAATATTTGTTTGGTAATATTGACAAAGAAATCTGAAATATTACATGTATATAAAATTCGGAAAAAAGATTTTAATAGATAATTAAAAATAAAATCTAATTATTTCATTAAATTTAAAATATTACAACGTTCTGCTTATTTTATAAATGTTATGACATTATACTACGTTTGCTGATGAAGTTTATTTCTTGAAATATTACTTACAATGAGATGTGTTTCAGTCCTATCTATTATTGTTACTTCACATTCTTGTTCAACCAGTAAACAGTGTATTTTATCTAGGTCTTCTGTTATCCAAATTCCATCCTCGTTTCCCTATTAGAAAAATAAATCGATGCAATAATTTTAGAATATCTGATAGACGATACGTGAAAATTATTTAAGATATTTACTGGATTTAAACCATAGATTAAACATTTTGTGCATTGAATTGGAATATTTTCCAAAGCAACTTTCTTCTTCAAAACTTCAGTCGTACATTCTTCGACATTGCCGTAGTCTACAAATTCCACCTATAATAAGTATATTTCATATTAATGTGAGGTATTGTACACATATAGTTTTATAATTAAATAAATGGTTGAACTTTTACATCAATTATATCATTTTCTCGAATTTTTACTATTTTTCCACGGTACCATTTTTTATTTGCATGATATTGTACAATGCATAAATCTCCTTCAATCCATACACTATCGAAAGATTCATGCTCATAATTATTATACAGCTGTTCTAACTTCATTTCTATATATTGTATTTTTTTCATATCTGAAGAATATAATAAAAATATAGCAATAATTATTATTATACATTAAAAATGTATTAATAAATTGTAGGATTATTTTGAAAACTACATACTCTGGGTTTTAGAATGGATATATAAGAAACCATTTTCATCTAAATATGTCGGTGTTGCAATAAATTTATCTTCCTTTATTGGTTTTACTGGTAGCCAAGCCGACAATTTTGGAAGTGATGGAATGTTATTAAATATTTTTTCCATACTGTCATACTTTGAACTATCGGAATCAAAATCTGAATGATATAACAAATTCTGTGACATCACTTTTGTGATACTTGCTTTAGTAGAATCGTTGTGATCGTCATTGATTTTATACCATGTCACATTCGATTTGTATTTCGTTAATCTTTCTAACTTGTTTACTAATTGTCGTTTTAATTCAATCGCCAGAATTTTATCCCTTTTCTGTGCATATCTAAATATTTTTGCGAGTATGTCAATTAATTTACTAATAAAAAGTAATTATTATATATGCAATATGATTATATTTATATGTAACTATGATTGAAATGTAAAATGTATATTTAAATTATTACATACTCTTTAACGGGTAAAGCTACACCTTTCTCGACTAACATTCTGCTGATGGAATTAATTTCGTGTCTTGTCGGTGTTAATGGACCATCTATTTTTACTTGTTTAATCCATAATTCAACAGGTATCGCAGAATCTTTCACATCTTCGCCTTCCTATAAAATAGTAAACAAAATATATCACAATAAATAATAATCATAACTTGATGATGTTTTGTATCATATGGATCGTTAGTAATACATAATAACCAGTAATATTATTTCAGTTAAATGTAAAGTATTACCCGAATACTTACATTTATCGCGGCATGAAACGTAAAATATCAAATTTAATTTGCATAATGTTTGTATTGGCATAAGTAATAGAATAGTGACATAACGCTTACCAGTTTAGATATGTAGAATTTGCTGTTTTGGTTGTTATTTATAATTTCACGTAATTTCTCGCAAGATAACGATGGCCATGTACAGGACCCTCCACATGGGTATATACCAATTAGTTTTATTTTAAAAACATATCTTGGTATCTTGAAAAACGATGAATGTAATGACTGTATATTATTAATCGAAATAGTTTCTTCAATTCCTATGTCGTACAAAAATACGACTACTTTATCGGTAGACTTAATATCAACGATTTCGCCCCGATAATACATATTGCTCTTTTCAAAATAAACTACACAGACAGAGTTCTTGTTCCAAGAATCTCGTTTCGTGGAATAATACTGGCTATAAAATTTTTGCATTTCCTTCATCATTTGCTGTATGTCACTCTGATCACACGTAGCGTCAGAGACGTAAATGCAATCTGGAGACTGCACTTGGTGTATCAAAACGCATATTTTGAAGGGATCTTCACTCTCTTCTACGCCTTTGTCTTTCTTGTCCAAGTTTATTGGATCATTGTAAAGTTCATCAAATAATTCTATAGGATTAACATTCTTTTTAACCGTGCGTTTTTTGTTTCGGGATTCTGTATCGTAGGAACTGTATAATAAAAGAAAGAAAAAATAAGTATATAGTAATGTACAATAGCATTTTTTAATTTCTTTTTTTTAGTAAACGAATTAAAAATTGTATGGTCAATACTAGTAATATAATATAATAATTAACAAATAAGGGCTGAAAAAGGTGGTAATTAATGTTTTAAATACGTTATACTTGTTTAAAGTATTTACCCAGATTTGATGTGTAATGCCAGACCATTTTCTACCAAGAAATCAGCGACGTTAATTTGATTATCTAGAGTAAACATAGAAACATTGTATGTATTTTCAACTTTGTTGAAAGCGATAATTCTGAAGTTTTTGGTGTTCACTAGAAATTTTTTTAAAAATTCCGTTGTTTCCGGTTCCCACTGATTTTTAATGTTGGATTGTGGCATTATGTTTTTCAACGAAATCTTTATAGCCTAGTGAATAGATTAAAAGTTACTTTAAAAAGAATTACCTTTAGTATTAAAGAATATAAGTATGTAAATTATAAAATAGATTAATTACTTGTGTTCTACAACTCATGTACTTTGTATTGAGGGATCTAATAGCATCGTAACTTAATATCAATGTATATCCTAGGTCTACATAAAACACTTGTACAATATTTTCGGTAACTTCGCATATTATGCCTCTATGCCAAAGTCCGTCAACTCCCCGTGCAGCACAAGGTGAATCTGTGTAAAAGATAACACGTGTAATTAGTTTTTCGACCAATGAAATATTTGATAATACAATATGATGAAAGATTTGAAAAATTGTTTTTTAAAGTGACTTCTCTATCGAGAGTAATTAGATTACATATTTTATAGGGAAATGCATATGTATTGATACCTACATCTTTGTCTAGTGCTAGACTTTCATTTATTTGTAAGTGTGTAATTAATGTTGATAAGATTTGTAAATGGTTAATTGATGTTAATGAAATTTCTAAGTGTGTAATTAAATAAAGAAACTGAATCTCCTCAGGTGTTAAACATTGGATAAAAACAATTTAGATGATCTACCTTTGTAAGGCACAAGGATAGATTCAATAGCAGGTGTATTTCTTTCATAATCCTCTGTCATTTCGTGTATCAATTTGTTGAAGTATGATCTATTCGCGTGTGTCTGTAACAAACATGCATTTAATTTTTTTACATTTCTTACATTCTATTCTTACAGTTTTATATGTATATTTATCAAAGAAAAATATGTATTGGTTATAAAAGAGTATTAGTAAGTATCAACAACTTATTATATAAATAGTAATAATAACCAGTTTCTATTATAGCAGATGTACCTTTTGAATATATATAGAACTAGGAGATTCAACAAACAAAATTTGAACATCCGTGTAAGTGTCTATCTCTAACAGTTCTTTATAGTACTTTCTTGTAGAGTCAGGATTCGTTCTCTGCAAACAAGAGATCCATGATAAAATGTCTTGGATTAGAATTAAAATGCCTGAAGAACAATGAATCGCAATTACCATTAATCTATTTGGCGAAATACAAGTGGCATATTTCATATATGTTAATGAATCTTTCACGGATATTAAACCCGAGTCTTTCGAGGATATTACGTTCAGATCAACGTAATACGTGTCACCGGTTATCATCTTGATACATATCGAAACCATAGAATTTCTAAAACAGATTAATTTAAGTTTTAATGACAATAAAAAATCGTAGCATTAGATTGACGTTCAATGTACTTGAATCGTATATCGATTTAATTCTAAATATATATTAATTTATTCTTAATTTGTTATAATCAGAAAAAATATGCAAGAGTAAAATGATAATCAGAGATAAAGACACAACAACGAAGTGAAAAATATAATAGTGAAAATAAAAATAATGAAAAGGACTCAAAGTACAATAATAAGCAAATAAAATGAAATAAATCTCGAAATCACGAAGAACCTTCGATTGCAATATAACAATTCCAAATGTACAAGTCCTTTGTGAATCTACAATTATACTTACGTATAAACTAGATTTTTAAAAGCTTGAGTGGCGCCAGGGTGCCATTTACCATTATTTGGTACTATGTCAAATAACGAGCACCTAATGCCCATTACTGGTAATATCGCAAATTGCGGCACTATATTTCTCATTCTGATCAAAGGTACATTTTCTTCTTTCATACCGTAGTCGATTAATAACAAACTGTATTTCTCATCGCTATTTGGTTCCGTTTTCTTGTCTATCACACGTGCACGATACCAAGCTTTGTCTTTCGAGTATTGCGCGATGTACAATGCATCTAAGAAGAGAAATTCTTACATATATAAGACCATCCAGAAACGTAGCGATTATAGTGTTACATTATAAAAATATACTAGATTCCCTCTTAATTGTTCCCTTCGAATGGAATTACATCTCTAGCCGAATATTTGAATAATCAATATCGATTAATTAGAAGATATGTGTCAAATATCATTTGTCTCTTTGTAAATAAATTTACGATTCATTTTTTATTATTTATCGTTCACATATAAAATGTACAATATACAACGAACATGTACATAAACGTAATATTCATTGAATGTTTATTTAAACCAGAGTCCAGTAATTTTTATTTGCTTTCTCCATATATAGGTTCATTCTTTGGAGCTGAATCATACCACTGTTTACGCAAGAATTATATCAATGGTAGATGAATTATAATCCGTAGAATATGTCAGTTCTCTACTGAATCTCATAACGAGAAGTGGGATCGAGTAAGAGGGAGTTGGGAGTTGGTATTTCAAGTAAAGGATAAAACGAAGCACGTAATTTCATCAGATAAAAATGAAAAATGAAAATATATATATATATATATAAATATTTATAGCGTTAAATTAAAAATTGAATAGAAATTCCATTAACAAAATGGATACAATGGAACGTTTGAATGGAAATCGTACTTAAAGTGACTTCTGTTGGTATTGTTCCTGTAGTGTTAGCCAGAGTTGCCAGTTCCTTTGTAAGATTCGATAGTTTGTGCTGATTTTGCATCAATTGAACATAGAAACAAGAGGGGTCCACAACATGAGTGACGTGAACTATTTCCGAGAACCCTTGAAAAAAAAGGAAATAGGAGTTACATTGCGCTAAATGCTTCGAATCGATCAAATTTATCTTCCATTTTTAACATACGAAGGTAAAACGATGGCAACGTAAATTCGATAAAAAAGGTAAAGCTTTTTATTCGAAGAAAAGATTCGAGTGTCAACATTAGAACTACCAACTTCTACTAATTAATACTAATTAAAATAATTAAAATAATTAAAATAATTTGACAAAAATAACAAAAGTATATATATATATATATACACAACTTTCAACATCCTTTCGGCAATTAAGAATAAAAAGTCTGCAATTAATTATTTTGGCTGGTTTCGCAGTTCCAGTGTCGACAGTCTAGTTCAAGATGAATAATTTTCAACTTATTACTTATTCCCAAAGATTAACTACAACCACTGCACAAGGGCATTTGGAGGGAGCGATATCTATCGGCAGAAAAGAAATGGAACTTACCAACAGCAGGAAAATTATTGTCTTTCCGGGGATGTCTCGCCACCGACTTTTTCTCCGCCTTGACACGCTCTACGGAAGATGAAGATGTTTTTATCAACCAACTATCTATTTTACGATATAATTTATTTCTTAACGCGGAAGATCGATGTGGAAAAATGAACGTTACGCGAGGTGGTGATCTCTTCTGTCAGTGGTTCTATCTCATAGCTGTCCGGCAACATGTCTGTCCGTTGCAAGCTGAAGAACGAAGTTTCCGGTATGTGCACGTGGCAATGCTCTTCTATGGCCTCGATGATGCTGTTGTCGATGTCGTATCTGCAAAAAAGTTCCAAAAAGTTCGTCTCACTTTAGAAATTCTGCAGGAAAATTACGACAGTTGTACAGTGTTTGATATAGCTGCTTCCATCATGTAACTCGTTGCAGTTCTGTAGGTAAACAGGAGACTATAAGACAACAAAATTGTCTGTAATTCGACTGCATCTCAATTTCCAAATTTTATACCAAATTTGCCAAAACTTGAACCGAATCACTCCGGCTACTATGTGTTCGATAGAACTCGATTACTTTCCAATTAAAGAAGTTGAAGATCGCCATCTAAGGCAGTGTTCAAACACCCAAATATCGAAATGCACGCGTTTCTCTGGAAACTGGAAGTTCCACGAGAATTTCGTGCAAATTGGAACGCACGAACCTAATGGGATATTAAAAGGAAAAAAGAAAAGAGAGAAAGAGAGGTATCCAGATTTCATTCGAATTATCGGGTACAAGCTTCGAGGGCGAGGACCGAGAGAGCGATTTGCTTTAGTTCATCGAAACCCGAGGAGAAAATAAAATGCGACGTTCATCCGTGGTGGTTAAAACAAAAAAAGAAAAAAAAAAGGAGGAGAAAGAAGAAAAAAAAAAAAGAGATGGAGGAGGAGGGATATTCCGAAGCCGCTTTAAAACGCAACCAGTAGGTACATTTCGCTTTAATTAATTACTCTTACACCTCGAGTGCTCTCTCCGTTCTCTCCACCCTCTAACTCCGTTCGCCATCTCTGTCCTTCATTCTCTCTCCGTTTGGACATCTGTAAGCTGCTTACGAATATAAACGACAGAGGATTTGTCCGACTCTGCACCATCGTCGGTGTCGAGGAAAATAAATCGTTCAATATGCACCGGAGATTTTGATTTATCAAAAGCTTCCGGGATTTCGCTGTGCCGAAAAATCTCTGTTGCTCCGCGCAGGGGGGGTTGCGCGAGGGTTCCGGGAAGATTGTTAAGGGATCCGATTTTGTTGTTCGATCGTCTTAACGCCGGGATCGGGATAAATATCGCGCTGATCGATGACGACACGATTGGAAACGGAACGGAAACGAGCGTTGAACGAGCTCTGCTTTTTCTTATTTTCTTTCCGGCATGATCGATCGTCGTTGAGACAATAGCGTCGGTAATCGAGGTGAACGAAAGTGGATTTGCGGCCACTGATGTGATTATTATAATCGGTACAAGTAACTCCGATGAAGTAGAATGGAAATCTAGATTTTCATATTTTCCCACCTCCCTTCGAGGATTTTACGTTTTATCCAGCGCTGATTAGAGTGACTGTTTATTGTCAATGGGGAGTCGGGGAGAGATAGGGAATGAGAAATAGGGAGAAGATCAATGGGTAGTTTGAAAATTATTCGACACGTTCACTGATAAATGTATCTTGATAAATGTTTCGTAAAATTAATATTGAATAATGATATTAAATTGAATTATACTACGAATTGTAGTTATTTGATTATACTATAATAACGTGTTAATCGTTAGTGGCTAACAAAGTTTGGACGTAGAGATCAATGATGATCACCAGTGACCGCCATTATGGTGAACGTGTCGAAAACCATTTAAAAATTATTCAAAGCAATTTTTACCTTTACTTTTTGAACTAGAAGTATTTTTATTTTTCTTGGGACCAGTATTAATTATTATCATTCAAATGAAAAGTGGAAAGACAGAAGTTTGAACAACCATTTAAAAAACATAAAAAATTACTGGTCGCCAGTGACCGTCATTATGGTGAACGTGTCGAGAACCATTTAAAAATTATTCAAAGTAACTTTTATTTTAAAAAATTAAGGGGTATTTTTATTTTTACCTTTTGAACTAGGTGTATCTTTATTTTTCCTGGGACCAGTATTAATTATTATCATTCAAATGAAAAATGAAAAGAGGGAAGTTTGAAGAACCATTTAAAAATCATTAAAAATGACTTATTTTGTTGTCTAGACAGGATTAATTAATTATCATTGTACCAATGAAAAATGAAAAGTAGAGTGAAGATGAAGAACCATGTGAGGATTATTTAAGAATCGTTTAAGAGTCATCTAGAGTAATCTAATTTTCTATTTAGACAAGAATTAGTATTTTTGTTTTGTATTATTATACAAACGAATTTGTAGCACAGACTACATAGTCACAATTAAAGGGGTTGGCTTTTTGGGCAAAAACCGGTGCAATTACCGTGAAAGGGCCGATGTTGTACGATTCGGAGGAAGCAGACTTGGAAGTAAAATGAATTTCAATTTTCTGCATCTTGCGTGTTCCTCTGGCAACGATACCCGTTCTCTTTCCAAAGCTGCTTCCAGCTTCCTAGTGTACCAACAATTTTCAGAGATATTACTGTTAATTAAGGACTGAAAAACCGATTCTTCCGTTTTCCTGATTCTCTCTCTCTCTCTCTCTCTCTTTCTGGTCTTTTTTCGACTTAAAGTGCACGACAACGAACGTTGTAAACGAAATCGTGTAAGAAATAGAAATATTTAAGTAAACATCGAAGAATCAAAAATCTTTGAGAAAAATCGTAATTACACTGCAAAAGGAATTGTCAAAAATATTTCGAGTAATCGATTATTTGACGAACTTCACGGGTTTATGGGTCTGAACTATTTCCAGTCGAAATTTTTCATTTTGTTATAAACTTTTTAAAAGACATTAAGAATCTTCGTCGTTTCTTCGAGATGTCTAAGGAATAAAATATTGCTTACTTGATCTCCTGTTCGTCTGGTACAATATTTTGTATCAAATGACAAGGGATGTCGACCAGAGTCTGTAATTTTCGTATCACCTGTCGAATATCCACTTTGTCGAAATTTTCTGTGAGGGATGTGGATATCTGAAACAGATTTCGAGGGTACCAATCGATCACTCGATTTTACTACATTTATAATATTACTATACTAACTTAATATCATTCTAATACCTATATATTTCATTATAAATTTGTCCAAAATAAGCGTAATAAATATTTTTGTTAATAATACGAAATAACAAATAGTCTTCGTTATTATCAAAAATTATTTCCGAATTTTGTGCACGTTTAAATCACGCACGTGAATGAAAATTTGTCAAAAATATACTAAAGATCTTTGCTATGAATTTGTCAAAAAGAAAGTTATAAGTAAATGTAACATATATCGTAATAAAAATATATTTTGTTGGATCATGTTCGGCGAGGAAATTTTTTAACACCTTCTTTCTTCAAAATCACATAATCTCATAATCGAAATTCCATACTAATCGCGGAAAATCTCATTACGAGTGCAGATATTCCCGTTTATTGCGCACAGGTCAAACACAGTATGAATAAAAGCGACAAAACTTCCCCGTGGACCTAATAATTATACCAATCAAGTTGAAATTGCGGATGCAATAATGCATTGCCTAAAAACATAGATATAATTGAACCTAGAGAATAGAATGTACAAAACGTGATACCAATTGGAAACTGAAAAATAGGAAATACTTGGAGCAAATTGGAATTTGAAAATTGAATAAAGTACACGTTGTATCATAATGTATAATACACGTATAGGAGATGGAATTTAGGTTTGGGGTAGATACCACTCCAAATATTTTGTCTTCAAGAGAGAGGTTCATTAAGTACAATAGTTAATTCGATGCACTAGAGCGGAGCGCTTTTTACGAACTGTGTTGTCTCTTGTGGTTCCTGATGATAGGCTGGTGTCCTATGGTGTTGGCCAGGTGGTATCCCCGTGGTCGTCGTTATTGATAGGGTAGCAGGTAGAAGGATGACAAGGAAAGGAAGGGATGCGTTTCGTCCTGGGCCTGCTAGTGGACTCATTATAGTAAGGCTTTCTTCTAGCAAGCCCTGCCTTACAAGGAGAGTGCAAGTCCTTCGGGTCACCGATTTAGTTGGAACTTTGCAGGTTTGTAGATATTGTCATGCAGTTTCAGAAAATATATCATTATAGCGGTGACTGCTCAAAAGCTTTTGAGATATTTACGATTAAAATATTATTACTCCCTTAATTACAGCTTTATTTTCAGTAGTTTTTAATCGGAGTTGTAGCCTGACGGTAATAGTCGAGAATTTCTATGCTCGAAGACCGGGGTTCGATTCCGGTTCATGGTTAGTATTTTTTTTTCAATCTATTTTTTATTTTGTATTAATTTTTCGCCTATGAAAACATTGTGAATAAACAATTGTAAATAAAATTTCTTAATAAAGGAATTTATTTTTTCCCTCCCTTATGCCAGTATATATTTACTACTTAATAATAAGAATATTATGCAGGAAAAACACATTTTTATAGCAATCCTATCTACTAGTAACTAATTATTAAATTAAACATTGCATAAGAATGTTGCCTATAATTCCAACTTTGCTGCACAGCTATAAATGTTCACGAATTAATTACAAAAGCTTGGAAATTTATTAATTTTCTGCTGCCGAATTAATTTATTAAGGTGTATCATAAGCGCTTAACCAGAAGTGGTATCTAGTTCGAATAAAAATTTTACCGACTGCGATCAGCGCCATCTATGATTTGGGCTCAAAAATCGAAAAAGTAATAGGAATATAGAATAAGCAAGGAGGTCGTCGAAGGGCTGGTCACGTGGTAGACGAGGACAGAGAGGGGATAGAAAAGGATAAAATGGCTCCGGCAGTGAAAAATTATTAATTACTCAATTTCTGTAATTAATTTATGAACTTTTATAATTTCATTGCAAAGCTGGAACTTCAGGCTACATTCTTATATAATTTTCGTAAAGAATTTAACTCTAAATTGTTAGTTATTAATTTTTGTTTTATAGCGTCTATGATTTCGTAACGGCGACCATCACGATCTTCCGTGAAAATATTTTCAGTGGAAAATTCACTAATTACTCAATATCTGTGATTAATTTATGAACTTTTATAATTGCGTCGTAAAGGCAGACCCTTTAAGAACTTTCCAATATATTTTTCCATATAAATTTGTCCCTAATTAATTAATTATTAATTATTATTCTATGCAGTGTTTGAATTGTTGTCGAAGACGCCATTGGTTTTTCATTAATTACTATCCTGAACGCAATTAATTTATGAAACTTTAAGCACTCGTTAGAAAAACAATGTTCTTGCGAATCTTCTCATATAACTTTTGATCACATTTTGCTTCTAATTTCGTTTAGTATTAAATATTTTCACGGAAGATCGTGATGGTCGCCGTTACGAAATCATAGACGCTATAAAACAAAAATTAATAACTAACAATTTAGAGTTAAATTCTTTACGAAAATTATATAAGAATGTAGCCTGAAGTTCCAGCTTTGCAATGAAATTATAAAAGTTCATAAATTAATTACAGAAATTGAGTAATTAATAATTTTTCACTGCCGGAGCCATTTTATCCTTTTCTATCCCCTCTCTGTCCTCGTCTACCACGTGACCAGCCCTTCGACGACCTCCTTGCTTATTCTATATTCCTATTACTTTTTCGATTTTTGAGCCCAAATCATAGATGGCGCTGATCGCAGTCGGTAAAATTTTTATTCGAACTAGATACCACTTCTGGTTAAGCGCTTATGATACACCTTAATAAATTAATTCGGCAGCAGAAAATTAATAAATTTCCAAGCTTTTGTAATTAATTCGTGAACATTTATAGCTGTGCAGCAAAGTTGGAATTATAGGCAACATTCTTATGCAATGTTTAATTTAATAATTAGTTACTAGTAGATAGGATTGCTATAAAAAAGTGTTTTTCTTGCATAATATTCTTATTATTAAGTAGTAAATATATACTGGCATAAGAGAGGGAAAAAATAAATTCTTTTATTAAGAAATTTTATTTACAATTGTTTATTCATAATGTTTTCATAGGCGAAAAATTAATACAAAATAAAAAATAGATTGAAAAAAAACTACTAACCATGAACCGGAATCGAACCCCGGTCTTCGAACATAGAAATTCTCGACTATCACCGTCAGGCTACAACTCCTATTAAAAACTACTGAAAATAAAGCTGTAATTAAGGGAGTAATAATACTTTAATCGTAAATATCTCAAAAGCTTTTGAGCAGTCACCGCTATAATGATATATTTTCTAAAACTGCATGACGATAGCTACAAACCTGCAAAGTTTCAACTAAATCGGTGACCCGAAGGACTTGCACTCTCCTTGTTAGATAGGGATACCTAGGTGGCATAGAAACTTCTATTTAACATGTTAAGTGCCACGCCGGTCCCCAGGGTCCGGCGCTAGACTTTCCGTTCGGGCCCGGCCGGTCCCTCAGGGACCGGTCCAACCTAGGATCAAAAGGTGCAAACTTTTGGTGTTAAATTTTTCGCCATCTTCGGACCTAACGTTTGGACATTCCTGTTATAACAATTGGTACAGTATTTCCGAGTTTTGTGAATACTTCGCCCGCTGCTGGGCCTGTCAGTCTGGGCCTGAATGGAACGGCAAGCAAAACAAGCTGGCCACTTAACGTATTAAGGGACGTTGAGAATTCACCGAGGACTTGCGGGAAAAAATTTTATGCTTTTTAGTACTTATATCTGTCACATATATATCATATTTCTATTATACTTAAACATACATTTCCTTCGTTCGTTTCATTCTTAATAGTAGACAGGAAGACTTCAAATTTGATAATTTATTACTAATTTTCAGAGAGTTAAAAATTTAGTTAATTTTTACTACTTATTCCTGTTTAAAATATTTGTAAAATTGAACGCAGATTTTTCTTTTTTCGATGACTGACAGAAAAGTTGGAAATTTTGTAATTCTTACCACAAGTGCAGACTGAAGTCGTTCCTCGTGTTTGTTCAGTTGCGTTAAAATCTCTTCGATGTTCTTGCCCTGGGCATTCTGATGCTCCCGCAACGAGTTAATGATCCTTCTCTCCGTGTTCTGAAGAACACCGTGCAAATAGGTGAAATGCTGTGTGACGATCATCTCCATATTATCGACATTTTGATTTAGTCCTAGATCTTGCGTCGATAAATGCTGCAATCTCTGAAAAATAAAGGTAAAAGCATTATATTACTATTAATATCAGTGAAATTAATATAAGCGAAATTTCATCGATCCTCAACTAGTATCGCCAGTTCACACGTCTAGTTTATTAGCTAAACTGATTGATTTCAGAACACGGAAAAATGAAATTTATTTCAATTATAAAAATTTCAGTATCGACCGAGTGTTTTGGTTCTAAAATTTTAAAAAATTCAGAAAACTGATCACTTTGATCCATGGAATGGCTTATCCAATATTTCCAGGATAATCAGAACCACCACAGGGTTCTCTAAGAATCGAATGACGAAGACTTTTCGATCCCAGGATCGAAAGGAAGACCATTAAGAAGCAAATACTCGTGCACTCGAGTTCAAGGTGCAAGTATCAAAGAAAATTTCGCAAGAATCGAATAATAAGGAATCCTTGACACCCTTCTCGATGTCAAGACCGGAACAAAGGCCACCCTGACGGGAACCAAAGACTCGTTTACTCAAATTCAAAGTCCGGCCATAAAGGAGCATACTAATTGCTGAAAAAGTACACAGCGAGAACTTGCGTGGAAGGATCGTCTAAGAGGAGACCTTACAATCGGGCATCAAAGTTCCGGGCTTCGAGCAGACGACTTTAAAAAAGTCTCCCTTAAAGAATTTCAATTTCTTCGCTCAACCGCCATAAAGTTTCCCAATAAACCCCTGAATAAGCTGCCGTAAAATTTGGAAAACCGAGCCTGGGCCATTAAATTCGGTGGTATTAAAGGTTCAGAACAGGCCAGCATCTGGCATCCCGACAAGAGTCGTTGGCAGACATAGCAGATCTGTCGATACAGGGAATTCTACGATTTAACTGGACCACTGTCACCGGACCATGGCGAAGGATTCAATAAAACGTCACCGTGTTCGTCCAAGTCAGACGACCAGGTACTCGATGGTGAGCCGAAATAAAAATAGAGAAATCGCTTCATAACGTGCTCCCGTGGAATTATACGAGCCTGATGCAATACGCTGATTGATATTCGACCGGTCGTTTGGGTTCGCGTGTTAAGAAATCGAGACATCTTTGGCAACCGAGTGAAACGGCCCTCGAGTACCCTCGAGCCAAGAATTCGTTGATTGCGGATGCTTGGAGTTCGTAAATCGTGCTCCAGGCATTTAGGTGTGATTCTTAGCGAAGAGAAGAGTTTGGAGTTCGGTACTGACAGTTCCACTCCTTGGTACCATTCGAATCGAAAATATTCTTGGTACACGGGGTCTTGAGAGGCGACCCTTAGTCGCCATTTAACCCTTTGCACTCGAGAGGTGAGCTTCAGTCACCATTTCATAAAATTTGCAAAATCGATATTAATTAATATGTTAAATTTAACGTAACGTAACGGAGTGTGCGAGGTATCGAAATCAAATAATTCTACAATTCTATTATTATACAATTTCTTATTTACTGCTCAAAAAAGTATCGTCAGTTTTTTAGTAGAGAATCTTTGAATTTCTACTCCTCTCTAGCCAAAAAATCGTCGAGTGCAAAGGGTTAATCGGATTCTAAAGATGGATATTAATTAATATATCAAATTTAAAATTACTCAACGATGCATGTAATGTCGAAGTAAAATAATTCTTCGTCTTAATTTGTATACTGTTTATTATTTAATGGTTTAAAAATATCGTCGACTTTATGGCAGAATGTCTTCGAATTAATTTTAACATTCTCTCAAGATCGCAATTGTTGTATTTCTGTGATCATAGGAAAGGACAAATTCGAAACGAGATATTTAATTTAATATTTGATATATTTAATATGTTGATAATTCGAGATATCTGGTAAGAAGAGTATCGGTATGAGAGTTTTATTTAATGGCGCCAATTATGGGGTGATATGAATTTTATTCACCTGTGTCAATTTTGTAGATGGAATAATATAATTGAAACGAGAAATTTCATTTAATATTTAATACAGTCAATATGGTATTAGCGATGTTGATAAGATGGGGTGTCTCATGGTAGAATTACAGGTATTAGAATTTTATTCAATGGTGTCCATTGTCGGAAAGCCTATAATATATAAAAATATTTTGACATGTAGGTATCATAGAAATTTATCCCATAGAGGTGAAAATGAAGATTTAATTTATAAAACTTGTATAAATTATCAAATTTGTTATTAATAACAAATTAATATTGTTAATAATAAATTGTTCACAACGTAAATTTACAATAAAAGTGAAAAAAATTCATAAATTATTGGCAAATTACTTGAACTTATAATGTATTTATGTTAAAATGTATCTATAATTTACAAAAAGTTTATAAATTATTACACCCATTATTAAAAACAAATTAATATTGTTAATAACAAATTGTCGGCAATGTAAATTTATAATAAATGTAAAAAAATTAATCAATTATAGGCTATTAACGCGGAAAAATAATAATTAAAGGAATTGTAAAGTTAGAAAATTTCCGATCGGGGTGGGGGATTCGGCCGATCGGAGGCTATATAAGGAGCGTCGCGTCGCAGCAGAACTCATTTGTCGGTTTGACTTCGGAAGTGTAACATCTAAATTTTCTGAGTGCGCGAAAGGGTGGGGGTCCGAAGTGAGGTTGGGGTTGGCTAC